>NW_006204530.1:19030-20689 GCF_000334495.1 Tupaia belangeri chinensis | reverse complement strand
TTTTTTTTCCTATGTTTGTCCCTCTGCCCTGTCTCACTCTCCCATTACAATATCCCTGCTATATACAGTTGTCTTCCAGAAGAGTTACTGAAAAAGTGATACATACAAGTAAAGGGAGAGAGGCCACGAGTTCCAACCATCAGCTCATAAAGTTTTTGGCAATAGGGAGCATAAACTCCACTCAGGGTTGGATTAAGGGAGGGTCTCCTGCAGATCCGCAAGTGTAGGTGAGTCTCCAGGGAATGCAGTTTCAGGAAAGCAGTTCTGGTACGCAGGGATGATTATCAGCTGATGCGGCACAGCAGTCATCTTGTAGTTACCAGGAATGGTGTTGTGGGGATCTGCAGTGTGAGTTGTCCTTGGGTATCTGGCTTCCTTAAGAATGGCAGAGTAGTTCTTGTTTTCCCCTGAGGTAATGCAGGGCTGGTAACTATCATCTTCTTAAGTTGCAAGTTCTTCAACCAGGGAGAGGCTCTTGGCTGCGCTGGGGGGCGTGAGCCCCCAGCCGCGTGCCCCCCCCCCACCGGAGTGGGGGGGCGGCCGGCCAGGCCGTTCCCGGCGCGCGGCTGCGCTGCAGGGGCCTCCTCTCGAGATCTTGGGCACGCACGCACACACGCCTGGCGTGAGTTTTAAGCCACCGGGTCCGGGACGCGAACCACGCTTGACTACGTGGGAGTCCAGTGACATAGCCATTACGCTAACTGCTGGTCCCCCTGACTACAAAATTTATTAAAAAGTTGTGATAATCAAAACAGCATGGTATTGGCACAGAAAAAGATATGAGCACCAGCGTGACAGAATAGAGACCCCAGAAATAAACCACAAAACATACGGCTAACTGATCTTTGACAAAGGGTACCAGTCGATCCAGTGGGAAAAGGAAAACATCTTTAGTCATTAAATGTTGCTGGAAAAACTGGGTAATCACTTGCAGAAGGGTGAATGTGAACCCCCATCTCTCACCATTAACAAAAATCAACTCAAAGTGGATCAAAGATCTAATTCTAAGACTTCAAATTATAAAACTACTCGTGGAAAACACTGGGGAAACCCTGGGAGACATTTGGGAAGGCAAAGATTTATTAAATAAGACCCATAAAGTATAGGCAATAATCCCAAAAATAGACAAGTGGGATTACATCAGATTAAGAAGTTTCTGCAAGAAAAGGACACTGTAACTAGTGTAAATCAACAACCCTTAGAATGGGAGAATATTTTTGTAAACTATATCCCAGATACATGGAGAACTCAAGTGGCTTACCTGGGGGGAAAAATCATCAACCTAATTAAAAGATGGGAAAATGAGCTAAATAAGCAACTCTCTAAGAAAAACATATGAACAGCCAAAAATCATTTGAAAGGATGCTCAACATCCCTCATCATAGGGAGATCCACATTAAAACCACAGTGAGGGAACCAGCAGTTAGCATAATGGCTGTGTCGCTGGACTCCCACGTAGTCGACCGCGGTTCGTGTCCCGGACCCGGTGGCTTAAAACTCACGCTGGGTGCGTGTGCGTGCGTGCCCAAGATCCCGAGAGGAGAATGGAGGAGAAGGGATTGTGGCGTGACCATCCCCCCTGGGGGGTGATTTCTCGCTTTCTGTCTCTATGTCTCTCTCTGTCTGGCGAGCGCACGCGCCCTACAGTGAAAATCTCTC
>NW_006204530.1:15774-18939 GCF_000334495.1 Tupaia belangeri chinensis | reverse complement strand
GTGGTGAAAGGGGAACTTTTCTCCACCATTGTGGGAATATAGTCTAGTTTAGTCACTGTGGAGAACAATATGGAGGTTCCTCAAAGACCTTCAGATATAACAACCATATGATCCAGCAATCCCACTCCTGGGCATCTACCCAAAGGACAGAAGACTGCTCAGTCAGAAAAGTACTTGCACATCTGTATTTATTGTGGCATTATTCATGACTGCTAAGATATGTAACCAACCCAAATGTTCATGAATAGAAGAGTGGATTGAAAAAGTGTGGCACATATACTCCATAAAATACTATTCAGACTTAAAAAAAAAATCAAGACCCTGGCATTTGATAGACAATTCATGAATATGGAAGATTTGTTGCTGAGTGAAGCAAGTCAGGCTATGAAAAAGAGACAGTGTATATGTTCACTTAACACATATGTACTTTCCTTACTCTATGATAGAGACTGAAAGATTTGAGGACATAAAGCATTGAAAATAGTTATGGACACTGAAGACAGTGAGGAAGGAGGGTAGGGGAAGAGAAGAGTGTAGGGAGGGAACCTAGGGAAAATAGAAAGGTAAGACACTGGTGGGGCACAGAAATGGTTTATTGTCTGTTAATAATAACATGTACAATATTTTCAACTGAACTGATCTAAGGTGTATTCATGTAGGTTAAATTCTCTTTATAAGCTAAATAATGTATAGCAATTGAATGTCTAAAATAGTAATAATAATAATTTGAGCAAGCAGGTGGCATGGTGGTTAAGGCACTGGACTCTGACACGGTCGACCATGATTTGAATAACAGACCCGGTGGCTTGCTTTCTCACTCTCCTCTCTCTGTGTGTCTGTCTTTCTCTGGTCAAATTAAAATGAATAAATAAATAAATAAAATTGTTTTTTTTAAAAAAGAAAAAAATAATAATTAAAAAAATTCTACCCAGATTAATTTACAAATGTAAGTCAATTTCAATCAAATTGCCAGATTCTTCACAGAAATAGAAAAAAACAATCATAAAACTTGTCTGGAGTTGTAACAGCTTCATATTTTCAAGGCAACACTATATGAAAATAATAAAATAGGAGGAATCTCACTTTATGACCTCAAAACATATTACAAACCTAGTACCAAAACAGCGTGGTACTAGCTCCTCAAGAACAAATGTATCACATAATAAACTAAGGTCACATTAACTACACTGTCATAGCAACAGAAGAGCTTCATGACTTTGCTGAAAGGAAAAATATAGTCCAACATGGGAAGTTATTAACAAATACAAAACATATGACACTGATTTAATGCTCCTGGACAGATATCTGATGCTGAACAAATATGTCAGGTGTAGAAAAAAGAAAATGGCATATATCCCTGACCCAAAATGAGTCAAATAAATCTGAGGCCAGTCCAAGACCTTGTAGTTCAAGAGGCCAGATCCCATATGGTCAACTACATGATTTGAGTCCTGGACCCAGCACTTGTGAAACAAATCATGCCTGTAAGCACATGTGGCCAAAAGTAATAAAAAAGAGAAATGGAGAAAAGATTGCCTTATAGATTCATGATTTCTCCCTTTTTCTTTCTCTTTTCCCTCTCTTCTCCCCCCCCCCCCCCCCCCCCCCCCGGGGAGCACTGATACAATCTGGAAAATTTTATTTTAAAAAATTAAACCGACTGTTCGTTGTTCAACTCATAATTGTAAGCTATGACAAAAATCTGTCTCTAGTACTTTGAACTTGATAACCTTTTTTATATTAAATATAAATATATCTCCATTTCCTTAATGAAATCAACAAAAATCCATGTTCTAAAAAACTACCTTATGAACACAATGAAGAAAGGGATAAAATACAACCAGGGCACGGCCAACACAAAGTAAGACATACTAAACACTAATATAGACATATATAATCTCAAAATAGGAAATATACAAGGCTGAAGTCCAATTCACTTGGTATTTTTTAAATGCTATTTTTTTCATGGTTAAATAGCTCTTTTATATTTTATATTTCATTTTCTTTTATACATTCAATCTCATTATTTAGCTTACATTAATATGCCAACATGTGAACATTTCTCCCTAGTTCAGTTGATAAAACTATAAAATTATCTTCAACAGATAATACCATGTTTCTTTGTTCCATTAATGCTTTGCCTCTCTATTTTTCTTCTAAATGTCCTTCCTCATACCCTACTCTTTCACACACACTATTACCTGGTATTCACATCCACTTACTGTGTTTCTATATCCTTCAGTCAATCAGTTTCAGTCAGAGTGTGGATACTCGGTATATATGAAGTGGGGACATATAATGTCTCTCCTTCATAGCCTGGCTTGCTTCACTCAGCAGTAAATTTTCCCTATTCTTCCACTTTCTGTCAAAAGCCAGGGTTTTTTTTTTTTAATTTTTTTTATTTTTAATGACATAGAGTATATGTGCCACAGTTTTTCAATCCATTCATCTGTTCATAGGCATTTGGGTTGGTTCCATGTCTTAGAATTGTAAATAGTGTTGCAATAAACATCGATGTGCAAGCACTTTTCTGATTAAGAATTCTTCTGTCCTTTAGGTAGATACCAAGGAGTGGGATTGCTGGATCATATGGTAGTTCTATTTGTATATTTCTTTTCTTTTTATTTTCAGTGCCATTAACTGCCATGACACCTGCCGGCCCTACTTGTAGATTTTTGAGGAATCTCCAAATCGTTGTCCACAGTGGCTGGACCAATTTACATTCCCACCAGCAGTGTAAGAGAGTTCCCCTTTCACCACACCCCTGCCAGCACTTACCATTTTTTTTTTTTAATCTTTAACAACCCAGAAAGAGACCTTTAAGGTCTCCAATCAATCATAACAATAGATGAAGTAGCACAATTATTACAAGGCCCATCCTCTTGCTTCCAATGAAGGAGAGCAAGTTTTTGATGAATGTAAGACATTAATAATATGTATGAATATAAGATCTAAGCTTTCTAACAAAAATGAAAATAAAATAGAAAGGTATAAGTCACCAGATTAAAATTTTAATTGCTCCCCCGGGACCCGCGCCGAGCGAGGCGGCGGCAGGCAGAGGGGCCCTGCGCCGGCCCACCCGGCCCGGCTGCGGGCCCCCGCCATCCCTGGGACCTGCGCTCTGCCCGGCATTCAGCTGCCTCTCCGGGGCGGGTGTGGGGCCTC
>NW_006204530.1:672-14698 GCF_000334495.1 Tupaia belangeri chinensis | reverse complement strand
ATGGAGGGCAACCATGGATGCCAGGGAAAATGGGGGAGGAAGATGGGACATAGCAGAGGGTGGGGGATGGGGAATCAGGGATGGCAAGACAAAGGGCAAGGTATGCAGGACATAAGAATTGGAAAATTATTTGCTGAGAACATGTATGTAAATGTGCTTGACTGAGCCAATGCACAGTGTATTTTGGATGGAAAATTCATTTGTGTGTTGTGATGGTGTAAAGTGAATTAATAAAAAAAAAATCAAAAAAAAATTTTAATTGCTATGCTCAAAGTCATATAAAAATTAAGATTGCAGAGGCCAGCAGATAGTGTGGTGGTTAAGGGTGCTAGACTCCCACATGGCTGACCATGTAGTTTAAATCCTGGACCTAGCAGCTTACTTTCTCTTCCCCCCACCCTTTGCTCTCGCTCTCTGACTCCGTCCTTCTCTGCAGTCACCGGTATACCTGCACAGTGCACCCTAAGGACATCATTTTATACTGTCTACCATGTGGGCAAAAAGTCTGGGCAGTTTCTCTGCCCAGGACAGGCAGAGACAATCTGATTCCCAGCCATTAGGAACAGAACAAGGCTGTGTCCTTCCCTTACTCTGACAGTGAACATCCCACACACGTAGACAAGTGGCTCATTTCTTGCTGCCCCAGCCTTCCCTCTTCCTCTGCTCATGGTGCTACTCACCGTGACTACAGCCAGTCTCTCCAGGTAGTGCCCTCTGGTGGGTGATGAGAATGAAAAGCTGAGGCACAGTCTAGGAGGAAGGAGGAACCAGAGCTTCAGAGGTCAGAAGGCAGGTCTCTGCCCCCTGCTGGTCAATGGAGGCAGGATGAGGCTCATTGGCTAGTGCACGCCAGACATCCATCCTGGCTGTCCTGTGGAATCAACCAAATTTAGGGTTTGGGTTTGGTTATAACCAGGACTCCTGGGAGACTTAGGGGAGGACTATGAGGGTGATCTAAATACAGAAGTCTGGGGTCAGTTTTGAAATAACAGTGAGGTCACACTACTGAATAGAGGGTGGGTCTTCAGAATTCAGGCTGAGAAGATGATGGATTCAGGACTCTGCTAACCAAGGTCAAGCAAGACCTTGAGGTCTTGGGGTTGTTTACATGGAACTAAATGAACTGATGGATGATTATCAATTTATGGAATGTTGCTGGAAAAACTGGTGGTTCTGGGGCTGGCAGGTAGCCTGGAGGTTAGAGCACTGGACTCCCACATGGCTCACCACGGTTCAAGTCCCAGCCATGGTGGCTTACTTTCTTACTCTCTCTCTGGTAAAAATGAAAAATAATTATGATAAATAAAGTTAAATACTTATTTTAAAAAGAAAGAAAATTGCTGGTTCCCTAACACTCTATTTTCTGTAATTAAGAAACTTCTTTCCCTTCTCTCTTCAACTAACTGTAACTGGTAACAATTTAATAGACTTTACTTTTATAAACAGAAGCAAAACACTTATTCTCTCCCTGATCCCTCCAGAATCTAGAAACTCTCATCGAATGTTCTGATTCTCATGGCAATGTCATGCACAAGTTTACCTTTTAATGTAACATAACTGGGAAAAAGGGTCATGAACACAAGGTTTTCATTACAATGTCAGAATTGACCATGGTGTACCTAGGATCACATAGGGTCAGACAAGTTGAAGAAATAAAGTTGAATTAACAGAGCCACTGCTTACAAAACCCTCTGAGGAAAACAATAAAAATCATCCTGACACCTGTTGTACAGGGTTCCCAGCCTCATAGGACAGCACACATGGTCACCTCCTGGTAGTCCCAGGAATCTTTAGATATCCCAGATATTCCTAAGGACCTCAGGCAGACAGGAGTTTACCAAAACATAAGTTCAAGGGTAAAATCTGATTGTGGGTTCTTGGTTTGGCTTCTTAGCCAATAAGAAGTTTAAAGGTCCATCTGCATTTTCTTATAAAAAGTTACAAGAAAGTAAGTTCTAAATTAAATATGGTTGGTATTTGTATCCCCACATGGCTAAATGTACTGTTCAAATTCCAGAGCGTGGAAAACCCACTGGGCACACGTATGCACAAAATCCTGAAATGTAAAATGGAGGAGAAAGATCCGTGGTGTGATCAACTCCCATGAGAGCTTGCTTGCGCGCTCGCGCTCTCTCTCTCTCCTTCTGTCTCCAGATTTAGAAAAAATTTTAAAAAGCAAAAAAAAGATCAATATGATTACTTACAATTCTTGTTTCACTTACAAACATTATCAAACAAAATCTGATTAAACAAGATCTAGCTCTCACACAATGTAATGATTATTTTTAATATAAAATGAGTGATTGTACAAATAGGTTTGTAGGTTTCAGTGGAAATGTATAATGTAACTGCTATATTTGAACTTCCTTGGCAAAGCCTTATATTAAAATTTAATTGCCACTTATGGTATTGAAGGGTGGAGCCTTTAATAGGTGTTTGGGTAGCAGGTGGAGTGGTGATTAAGACACTACGCTCCCACATTGTTTACCATGGTTCAAATTTCAGACCTAGTGGCTTTGAAATCATGCTGGGCACATGTGTATTCATGCCCAAAGTCCCAGTAGAAAAATGGAGAAGAGACTGCAGCATGGATATCCCCCTGGGGGAGTAATTTCTCACTTTCCCTCTTACTATCTCTGTCACTCTCCAGCACATACCACACACACACTAGGGCACAAACCTGAAAAAAAGGAGGGGTTACATCATGGGGTACCACCTCCATAAGTGGATCTAAACCATTCTGATGGGAGTGGGTTATCCTGAAAGCAGGTTGCTATAAAGCAGAATTAGCCCTTCTAAGCAGAATAAGTCCTTCCAACTTGTTTTTCTTTTTCCTCAGAGAGTTTGTGTGTGCTCACTGGAGGGAGGGAAGGAAGAAGGAAGGGAGAAATGGAGGGAGAGAGAGAGAAAAAAAAAATCACCCCCCAGTGGGTAAGACTACACTGCAAAGCCGCTTTCTTCATTCTCCTCTCAGGATTTTGGGCATGCAAGCACAAGTGCCCAGCATGAGTTTCAAGTCACTGGTTCTGAGACTCAAACCAGTCAGCCATGTGGGAGTCCAGCCTCTTTAACCACCATGACACCTGGTGCCCCCTGGCTTTTTTTTTTAATACAAGAGGGTACACATGCTCACCAGAGACAGAAGAGAAAAGCAGAGGGAGTAAGCACTCTCCATGGGAGACAGTCATACCATAACTGCTGCAGAGTACGAGCAAATAAACAGTGCCTCACCAGCGAACTCTACTGTATAATGTCCTTAGCCACAGGAATAACAGTAAACCATTCTGAAACCTCTATATCTTTACTTGCAGTGGAAAAATGAATTAAATAAATGGTTGGTGGTGGGAACTCAGTTTCTCACTGTCGAAGTAGAATGACTAATATAGTCATTCAGCCATCAGGAGGTGACACTTACTCCCCATCCCTAAATGGGGCCTCTACTGACTTCCTCCAAAGAATACACACGATGTGAACATGAGGGGAAGAAACCACTGCAAAGAAGTCTGGCAGACACCACCTCAGCTGGAGAGCAGATTCAACATCACAGTAATGGTTCACCTGAGAGAGTGAATGATAAAGACAGTGCTCCTACTGTATAGTGTGCTTTCCAAAATCATAACACAGTCCAATTAGGAGAAAAACACCAAGTATATCCCAGGAAGAATATTACTCAAAATGGTTAACATGTACTGCTCAACTATGTCAAGGTCATGAGAACCAGAAATTTCTGAGACACTGTCACAGCCAAGAAGGCCCTAAGGAGACATGACTAGATATCATGTGGGCTCCTGGAATAGGAAAAGGTAGTACTAGGACCAGCAGTTGGCGTAATGGCTATGTCGCTGGACTCCCACATAGTCGACTGTGGTTCACGTCCCGGACTCGGTGGCTTAAAATTCACACCAGGCGCCTGTGCGTGCATACCCAGGATCCTGAGAGGAGAATGGAGGAGAAGGGACTGCGGTGTGGCCATCTCCCCTGGGGGGTGATTTCTTGTTTTCTGTCTCTGTCTGTCTGGAGAGCGCACGCGCCCTATGGCAAAAACCTCTCAAAAAAAAATAAATAAGGAAAAGGTAGCACTAAGGTAACCCAAGTGAATACAAAGTTCAGTTAATAACAGCATATTTGAGCATATTTGTACTTGTTCATTAGTTGTCACAAATGATGTCAGATGTAAATAAGACATCTGGCATGTACTGATAAAAAATTTTTTTTAAAAAAAAGCGTTGCAAAATCTCTGCATTACCTGAACAAGTCTTTGTGTGAACACAAAGCTACTCTAAAACAATGCTGTATTTTAAGACCCATTTTTTCAAGCTCTAGATGATTTAATTACTTATATCACTAATTACTAATGCTTGAGTGTTAATGAGATCTGTTATTTCAAACTTTATTTATTTATTTTAATTTGACCAAAGCGAGAAAGAGAGAGAGAGAAAGCACACTGCCAAGTCTGGGACTTAAACCATGGTCAGCCATGTGGGAAGCCAGCACCCTTAACCACCACACCACCTGCTGACCCTGAGAAAGCAACTTTTGGATGAATGTAAGACATTAATAGTACATATGAATATACATTACAAATTTGGAAAAAAAAATAAATTGGAAAGGTATGCATCACCAGATTAAAATTTCAATTGCTATGGTCAAAGCCATTTAAAAATTATTACAAGCACCCTAATTTCACCAATGAAACAGAGACTAAAGTGCCTTGAAATGTAATCTCTTTAACGGAAGGTATTTTTGGTAAACTCACAATTTATAATAAAAAAGAAAACACTGACTTCACTCTTACATATCGTAATAATTTGTCATGTACAAATTTCATATGACATGACTTTAGGCATCATGCACTAACAACAAGTAATGTTTTTAAAATATTATCATTCCATTTCTATCTTATACCACAAATGTCTCTTCACAAAAAAAAGGAAACACATTCAAATCTGTAGAAACTATCTGAGCAGCTATCAAGGTGAACAATCTAGCCCCTGTGAGCCATATTTTTATAAAACAGTCACAAAACTTACCTGAGAAAGTGAAAACCAGAGCTTCCACCTCAGCACTCAGTGGTGAAGCTTCCCCCTCTCTTCTCCTTATGCCACTGGATCACCTCAAAGCTGAAGTGGCATCTGTCTGGGATTTTGCCTGAGGGGAGGGAAGCTGTCTACCTCCAAGGAAAGGGCTCCAAGTTGCCCTGAAGCCATGGCATCTCTCCAGTAGTTCTGGCGAGCATGCTCAAGTGCTTGCTGTGTGCGCCACAAAAAGGGAAGTGGGTGGGGCATGCCAGTGCCAAACGTGGTGGGGAAGGCTCTTCAGGAGCCACTTGCTGGCCACCTGGGACAGGCAGCACCTCAGATCTCTCAGTCCAGGAGTCAGCCTAACCCACCAAACACGTACAGATTCAAACAAAATAAAGCCCAACATCTCCCACACTGATCAACCACAAGTAGATAATAAGAATCAAAGTGGATTACCAACAGACAGGAATCAATGAATTTCCTACATATCAGCCATATAAAAATACTTGTATTTAAAATGAAATGAAAATCTATTTATAATAACACACCCAAAACCAAAGTCAGTAAATATAAATGAACAAAGCTTATGCATATATGCATTCAGGAAATCTTGAACTAGTTGAGATAAATAAAAACAAAATAAATGCAGAGAAATTAATTATTCAAAATCAGTACACCCATTATTGTTAAGATTCTTGGTACCTTTTAGCTGGAACCATTATCTCCCAGTAATTAAAACAAAATGATGCACACAAAGGGAAAAAGGAGAGGCACCCAATATATGTTCTCTAGGCTCTTCAGAAAACATGGAGTAGTTCCTTTGGCAACATACAACATACATGCAAATCTATAATAAAGGTGATATTGTAGACATCAAGGGAATGGGTACTGTTCATAAAGGAATGTCCCACAAATGTTACCAAGACAAAACTGGAAGAGTCTACCAGTTTTAGTAGACTCTACCAAGCATGCTGTTGGCACTGCTGTAAACACACAAGTTAAGGGCAAGATTCTTGCCAAGAGAATTAATGTATATACTGAGTATATTAAGCATTCTAAGTTTACGTTTTAACAGGACATAGCTGGGAACACTGGTCATATATACAAGACTTCAGTTATAATGTCATAATTGTTCCTGGTGTATATAGGACCACACATGATCAGACAGTTTTAAGAAATAAAGATGACTTGACAGAGCTACTGTTTATAAAACCCTCTGAGGAAAACAAAACCAAGCAAAAACAATACAGAGCCTGCTATTGGCTGTACGGGGTTTCCAACCTTATAGGACAGCAAAGAAGGCCACTTACTGGTAGCCCTAGGAATCTCAAGATACTCTGGATACTCCCAAGGTCACCAAGCAGAGAGGAACTCACCGAGTTCCTCACTGGCTCTATGGTAAAATGTGGTTGTAGGATACTGGCTCGGCTTTCTAGCCCCAATAAAGAGTTTAAAGGTCCATCTTCATTTCCTCATGAAAAGTTATAGGATGGAAAGCATAAAATGACCTATAAGGTCAGGCAAACCAGTGGCATAATGGTTAAAGTGGATAGTTCCCACATGGCCTACTGTGTGGTTCAAGTCCTGGAGGGCTTGAAAAACACATGAGTACATGCATATGCAAAATACTTAAAGGCAAAATAAAGGAGAAAGACTTGTGGAGCGGCCATCTCCCATGGGAGGGCTTTCTCACTTTCTCCCTCCTTTATTCACTCTCTCTCCAGAAAACACATGTACCTTATAAGAAATTTTAAAATAGTAATAAAATATGATATGATTACCTATAATTCTTCTTGCACTTTTGTAAACCATCAGGCAAAATCTGGTGAAACTAAACCTATTTCTAAACAATATGCTTATTATCCTGAATAAAAAATGAGAATGGTTATAGACATAAATTACACATTTCAATGGAAAAGCATAATGTAACTGTTATGTTTGAACATCCCTAGCCAAATCTCATATTGAAATTTAATCGCTACTTATGATATTAAGAGGTAGGGCCTTAAGAGGTGGCGTGAGGGTAGCATGTGGTGTGCAAGTTAAGGTGCTGGACTCCCATGTGGTCAACCATACCTCGAGTCCTGGACTTGGTAGCTTAAAATCACACTAGGCATGTGTGTGTCCATGCCCAAAATCCCGTAAGGAGAATGGAGGTGAAGGGATTGTGGCATGGCTAACCCCCTGGTGGGTGATTTCCCACTTTCCCTCATTGTTTCTCTCAGTCTATCTCCAGTAAGCACACATGCCCTATGGAAAAAACCTGGGAAAAAAAAAAGGAGGTGGCTAGGTCATGGGGAGGTCATGGGGTACCATCCTCATAAGTGGATTTAGCCATTATCAAGGAAGTGGGTTAGTTATCCTGAGAGTATGTTGTTATAAAGCAGGTTAAGCCCCCTCTAACTTCTTTCTGATGCCAGAGGGTGGATGTTCTCACCAAACAGAACAGGTAGGCAGAGGGAGAAAGCACCCTTGATGGGGCATGGTCACACCACACTCCCTGCTCCTCTGTTTCTCCAGGATTCTGGGAATGCAAGAACACACACCTGGTCTGCTTTTCTAACTGTCAGGGATTGGACTTGTACTGCATGGTGGGCCTCATTGGACCCAGCTACCTTAAATACCAGTCCACAAAGCTGGCATGCCCACTTTTTTCTTGCCAGTTCACTCTCAACAAATTGACATATAACATCTTCCATTCACCTATCTTGGAGTGACCCTCACAGATACCATTCTGTGATATTTTTATATCAACAGAAAATGAACTAAGACACTGCCTTTGTGGATTATCTGATGCTAGTCCTGTTAATAGTCTTTGAGCTATATTCTTTGTAAACTGCATCTGTCACTCATTGCATTCTTTAAAAATTCACAATAGGGAACATGTGCTTATCAGAGACAGTGAGAGACGGGGGGAGGAGGAAGGGAGAAAGCACATCCCCAAAAGGGTGGCCATGCCACAATGCCTCCTTCTCTAATACCCTCTCATGATTTAGGGAACACTTTCCTGATGTGTTCTGCAAGCTTCAAGTCTGGGACTCAAATTGCAAAGTCAATCAGGTGGGATTTACTCACTTCAATCATCACTTCAATCACCATGCCAAATCTGGAAGTTGTATTTAGTCCCACAAAAATACCTGCAAAGTATTGTCCTTATTCTTAAACTATTTATTCACAGTTATTTCACAGGCCTCAACCACTGAAATAAAATTAAAAGCAGAAAGGTTTGTTCCCAATGAGCATACATACCATGAAAGAAAAGAAACAAATGATCCATTGACCCATGCACAGACATGGATGGCATGCTTACTGGTAAGTGACAAAACACAGTCTGAAGAGGGTACACATTATATGACCCCATTTAATGACATTTTTGAAAGGGAAAAATTACAGCAATTGTAAAAATTATACTTTTTGAAAAAGATTTTGCTGTATGATGTGTGTACTTGCCAAAGAGAAAGAGACAGAAGGAGGAGAATCTACCTTTAATGGTAGATACCTGCTGCTATATATTTATCAAAACAGAGAAAATTTAAAACTTGAAGAATAAATGTAAATTGAATCAAATTAATAAACTAATTGGGATGTTCTGAATGTGGAAGTATCCCAGAACAGGAGATATATTGTTATGAAGAACCTAATTGTAGTTGAAGCATGTGAAAAACTCACTGAAGGTGGCTGAACAAATGACGCTGGCCTCAATGACTTTGGAAGTGAGTGGAATCTAGGCAAGAGGCAAATGAACTGGGCCTCAACAGAGAAGGCACAGTTGTATAAGGTTCTTTATAAGGCAATAGTTAACCATTCTACAACTTCTATGCCTGTTAGCTGTAATGGAAATGTGAATTCAATAAACGGCACTGAGTTTCAATAAAGGGGACCTGGGTTTCTCACTGTCAAAGTGGGAGGCTACAGATAAGCAAGGGGAGGAGACCACAATAGTCCTTGTGATCAGAGTTGGAGACATCACATACACTCCTGTTTAGCTTCATATTGATAGACATGATTCCACACAGAATCTTTATGATTAGGAGTCATATGCAGGTATTTTCTCACATTGTCAGCTGCAAAGGATAAGATACCATTAGCACATTAAAAAACCAGGTATGAATAATTACCTAATTTATTTCCTTCATGAGAGTAAGCACAAGAAAGGGTGGAGGGATGGGTGCCCTTATAATCCTCTGTCCAGGAGGGTTTCCTCACTACATACCTCTGGCCAGCCCTACAATAGTCAAGGTCATTTGTATGCTATGGGAATGCTCAGCATATCTGAATAGACCTCAGACACAAACCCACAGTCTTCCCACCTGAACTCTAGAATCCCACAGCAGCACCCCTGCTGCCTGCTGAGCCAAAATGGAAATTTTTCATACCATACTGTAATAAATGGAACAGCACTCTTTGAATAAATGGCTGATACTAAGACTGAGACAGTAAAATCTGACCTAGAATAGTCAAATAATCAAAGAAAGAAAGTACTCAATAAAATGGAATTAAATAACAGGAAAACAGAACCAATAGAGAGAGCACCCAGTGGCCACAGTGGGAATGAATTAAGCAATAACTACTGTAGTATCAGCTGTACCAAGGCTTAAATTATCTGAATGTCTGTGTCTATATAAACAAATAAATAAGCAATGGACTTAGATAGAAATCTCTTACACAAAATAACTGGTGTAGTCATTCAGCCATCAGGTGGTGGCACTTACTCTCCCTTCCTAAGTGGGGGTTTTGCATATTGATTTCCTCCAAAGAACACAAACCATATGGACATGAGGGGGAGTAACCACTGCAGAGAAGTCTGGCAAACATAACCTCACCTGGCAATCAGAGTCAACATCACACCAATGGTTCACCTGAGGGTATGATTGACAAGGACGGTGCTTCTTCTCTATGATATGCTTTCAAAAATTGTAACAAAGTCTAAGTATGGGAAAAGTACATACCAGTGAAGGACATTGTTCAGAACAGCTGACATGCTGTGCTCAACTCTGTTGAGGCCATGAGAACCATGACCTAAGACACTATCACAACCCAGAAGATCCTAAGGAGACATGATGGCTTGATGTCATGTGCAATCATCAAACAGGAAAAGATCCCACTAAAGTAACCCAAGTGAGATACAGACTTCAGTTAATGGCAACGTATCAGTACTGGTTCAGTAACTGTTACAAATGATGTTAGATATTAATAAGATACCTGACATGCACTGATATAAAATTTAAAAAGAGAGAAAACTAGAAGCCATGTAAGCTCTGCATTATCTAAAAAATTTTTGTGTAAATCCATTACCCTCAAATAAAAGCTACTCTCCAATAAACTTTAGTTTAAAACATATTTTTACAAACTCCTGTAGATTTAATTATTTGTACTAATAATTGACAGTGTTAACAAGACCTATTTGGGGGCACACTTTTTCTTTTTTCTTTTTTTGGAGAAGTTTTTGCCATAGGGTGTATGCTTTCACTTGAGAGACAGGGAGAGAGAAAGAAAGAAGAAGAAAAAAAAATCACTCCTAAGGGGAAGGGGCCACATCACAATCCTTTCTCCATTCTCCTCTCAGGATTTTAGGCATGCACAAGTATGCAACCACTGTGATTTTCAAACCACCATGTCCGGGGCCCACCCTAAAAACCAGGCTTGGTGACACATACCTGTGGTCTCAGCTACTCAGGAGGCTGAGGCAGGAAAATGGTGACAGAGTTCGTCTCTAAACACACACATACACGAAAGAGAGAGAGAGGAGGAGCAGAAGGAAGGAAGGAAGGAAGGGGAAAGAAAAGAGAAAGAAGAAGAAAGAGAGAGAAAGAAAAAAGAAAGGAAAAGAAGAAGGAAGACTAACATGATTTCAAATAAATTTGTTTTAAGTTAAGTTAAAGTAATAACCCTTAAGTACTTACTTATCACATTGTTTTGTATTATGCTATCCTGGATTCATTCTATAAAAAGGTGGTAACTTTAGAGTAGAGGAGAAAATGTACATTTGCTGAACATTTCAAAATAGTGCTTTTGTTAAAAAAAAAAGTACCAATTACAAACTGATTCATTGTGACTAAGTCTATTATTCCAAAGAATCCTTTTCTTTGTTTCTACCTATCTCTTAGTAGTAATATAATTAAATATTTGCTACTCAAAAAAAAAAAAAGAAAAAAAAAAAAAAAAGAAAAGAAATCAAAATCTGTGACAAAGATGATGATGTTTCTAAATCAGTAGCTATTAAAAGTCAACTTCTGGGACCAACATTCAGCATTATGTTGCTGGACCTCCACACAGTTGACCATGGTTTGATTCCCAGACCTGGTGTGCGTGAGGTGTGTGTGTGTGTGTGTGTGTGTGTGTGTGTGTGTGTGTGTGTGTACCCAAAATCCTAAGAGGAGAATGAAGGAGCAGGAATTGCCATGTGGTCATCCCCCCTGGGAGGCGATTTCTCATTTTCTGTGTCTCTTGGTCTCTCTGGTGAGCACACATGCTCCCTAGCAAAAAAAAATTCTCAAAAGAAAAATTACTGGGCTGGCAGGTAACATGGTCATTAAGGTGCTGGATTCCCACACGGCCAACTGCAGTCTGAATCCCAGACCTGGCAGCTTATTTTCTCACTTTCCCTCTTTCTCTCTCCCTCTGGTCAAATTTTAAAAATGATAATATTAAATTAAATTAAATAATTATAAAGAAAAAAGTCAATTACCATACTAATACTTTACAGAAAGTGTAATACTTTAAAAAAAACAGTATAAGGATATTCTATAAGTGATTTTAGATATAGCTGTGCTTTAGGGCAAAAAATAACGTTGAGAGGGTCAGAAAAATTATTGGAAGCCCAAATTCTGGAACGTTTCCAAACTAAGTTGGATTTTTAAGTACACTAAGAATGTTAATACAGCTGGTCACTAAGCTAATGATACAAGGGGTCCACACTTTATCTGTGTAATAAAATACAAACTGAATAAGTAATGTGACCAAGAAAACATGTTAGCTCTAAAATATAATTGGTAATATAATAATTTAAATACATCTGACTTCTGACTGTATAACAGAAGTAGCTTCTTATTAACAAATGCATCACATCTTAAAAGTATGTTCATGTTAACTATACCATCATAACAGAATAGAGGTCATGATTTTGTTGAAAGAAAAATGGATAGCATATAGCTTGAGAAATTAACAAATAGAAAACATATGACACTGACATAAAAACACTCCTGGAAAAGCATCTAATGAACAACTATGGCGGGTGTGAAAAACAGAAAAAGTCATATGTCCCTACCGCAAAAAGACTACACTGAATCTGGGGCCAGCCCATGGCCTAGTGGTTTAATCCTATGTGGCCAAAAACGTGATTTGAGTACTAGATGCAGCAGCTTGAGAGATACACCAGGTCTGTGTGCATGTGTGCCCTAAAGCAAGAAAGGAGAGACAGACAGAAGAGACAGGATTGCGCCCATGTGGACATGTTTTCTCACTTACCCTTCTATCTCTCGAGATTGCTGGAAACCTCTGAAAACTATTTTATATATAGATATAATGAAACCAGCAAATGATGTAACAGTTACATCCCTGGACTCCCATGTAGTTGACTACAGTTTGAGTCCCAGACCCGGTGACTTAAAATGCATGCTGGATGCATGTGAGCAAGAGATCCTGAGAGGAGATTAGAGGTGAAGGAAGGAACTGTGGTCTGGCCATAGTGATTTCACTTTATGTCTCTCTGTCTCTACAGCGAGTACCCTATAACAAAAAGAACTCTCTAAAAACAATTAAACTGAATTTGGGACCAGCAAATAGCATAATAATCACACCACTGAACTCCCACATAGTTGATTAAGGCGCAAATCCCAGAACAAGCAGCTTAAAACTCACACTGGGCACATGTGCATGTATGCTCAAAGACTGAGGTACTCGACTCCCATATGGCTAACTGAAGTTTGAGGCCCAGATCTGGCAGCCTGCTTTCTCACTTTCCCTCCCTCCCTCTCTCTCTCTCTCTGGTCAGATTAAAAAATAATAAAAATAAAATTAAATACATAATTAAATACATAATTCTTTTAGAGATATATTCTTTTTGTGAAATCAACAAGCATTGCTGTTCTAAAACCTACCTTATGAATACATAGGGATACCCAATGGACATCAGGATAAAATGCAACCAGGGCACTTCCAACACAAAATAAGATTTATCGAATACTAATATAGATAAATACAATCTCAAAATAAGAATTATACAATGGTAAAATCCAATTCATTTGGTGATTTTTTTTAAATGATATTTTTAACAGAACAGAAACAGACATTTAAGGTCTCAAAAAAAAAAAAAAAAAAAAACTCCTGGAATAAAAAAAAGCACACTTATTAAAAGCCCATCACCTTTGTTTTTAATGGAGAGAAAGCAACTTCTTGATAAATATAAGACATTGTAATACAGGGACCAGCAGGTGGCATGGTGATTAAGGAGCTGGACATTCCCACCTGGCTGATCACAGTTTGAGTCCCAGACCTGGTGGCTTGCTTTTCTCACTTTCCCTCTCTCTCTGTGTGTCTCTCTCTGATCAAATTAAAATAAATGAATGAATAAATAAAATTAAATTTAAAAAATAATTCTTTAAAAAAAGAAACTGTTAATTCATATGAATATACTTTCCTAATTTGAAAACCAAAGGAAAGGTACAGATGAACAAATTAAAGTTTTAACTGCTATGGTCAAAGCCATATAAAAATTAAGATGACAGTCATGCTAATTTCACCAATGAAATGGATACTAGTGACCTTTCAAATTTTGTCTGTTTAACAGAAAAAGTATTTTTAGTAACCATATTTGATTTACAAAAAGCAGTCATTGACTTCATTCTTACATACTCTAATGATTTACATTCTGTACAAATTTTAAATAACTTTAGGTACCATTTAATAACAACAGTTGACATTTGAAAAATACTACCATTCTCTCCCCCAAAAAAGAAAAAAACAAAAGATTTAGGGACCAGCAGTTAGAGTAATGGCTATGTCAC
>NW_006204530.1:0-476 GCF_000334495.1 Tupaia belangeri chinensis | reverse complement strand
CCTCCCAACATGTGCTGCCTCATTTTTTTTTTTTTTTTTTTTTTTTTTTTTTGAGTATTTTTTTTTTTGTTACAGGGCGCGTGCGCTCACCAGACAGAGAGACAGAAAGCGAGAAATCAACCCCCGGGGGAATGGCCAGGCCGCAATCCCTTCTCCTCCATTCTCCTCTCAGGATCTTGGGCACGCACGCACACGCGCCCAGCGTGAATCTAAGCCACCGGGTCTAGGACTCAAACCGCGGTCGACTACGTGGGAGTCCAGGGATATAGCCATTATGCTAACTGCTGGACCCTCCACATGAGTTTTTAAGGACAAAATTTGGGGAAGATGTCCTAGGCTCATGATTGGTTCAAGAGGGCTTGATCATCTCCCAGGCATTCTTGATTGGTGAGTTCCTAGATAATCAAATTCCTCTTTAGGTGTGTGAAACCCTTCAGCCTGGAGTCCTTACATATTGAAATGAAAACCTTCTTTCC
>NW_006204529.1:694-922 GCF_000334495.1 Tupaia belangeri chinensis | reverse complement strand
CAACAAATAAAATTTAACGTCTTCCCTCTGCCCTCTGCTTTAGCAAATCCCTGACCTTCGCAGCTCATGGCTGTCACTATGTTCTCTGTGTCTAAAAATTTGCATGTCTCCTTTGGCATTTGAAATTCTCTCTCAACTCCACCCTCACTTCCACCCAACCATCCCATCATTTTCTTTCTTTTAATTTAAATTTCTTAATATATTTTTAAATTTAAATTTATTTGTTTA
>NW_006204529.1:0-589 GCF_000334495.1 Tupaia belangeri chinensis | reverse complement strand
ACTTTTCCATTTCTTATTTCCTGTATATTTTGCCTTTTTTTGTCAGCCTTGATTTCCTATTTCTCACCCTCTGCCATGTCCCACTCTCCTCCTACCCTGTCTCTGGTATTCATGGTTGCTTTCTATGCCTTTCCCCCCATTTTATTGATTCACTAGTAAACTTAATTAATCTAAATATTTCCAATAACAAGCACAGTTGATACATACATATCCATGAACACAAGTCTGACTTTAGGCATAAACCTCAGTGAGTAGAATGAAAATACTATACAGTAGTACCCCACTATACAGTGGGGCTATATAGCTTACAACAGTCATCAAATATGTATTTTTATATTTTCAAGAAAAACAGTTTTCATGGACTTTTTTCCTCCTGAAATTTTTTAAAATTAATTAATTTACATTCATCCCCTAAGCATCATCACAGC
Source organism: Tupaia belangeri chinensis (assembly GCF_000334495.1). Lineage (NCBI taxonomy): Eukaryota > Metazoa > Chordata > Mammalia > Scandentia > Tupaiidae > Tupaia > Tupaia belangeri. The sequence goes on along the minus strand of NW_006204529.1, from coordinate 161 downwards.
ATACAAAATGTGATTTCCCATCCAGAATATACTGCATAGTGGCTTAATCATGCATGTTATCATCAATAATTTTCCATTTCTAGTTTCATATATACATATATAGGTTTATACCTATGTCTGATCCTCTGCCCTTTCTCACACTATCTCTGGTGTCTACAGTT
>NW_006204528.1:1835-2169 GCF_000334495.1 Tupaia belangeri chinensis | reverse complement strand
TCTGTCACTCTGTGTGTCTCCAGGGAACACACTTGTCTTATAGCAAAAATCTCTCTAAAAAAAAAAAAGAAAAAAAGAAGAAGAAGAAAAGGAAAGAAGAACAAAAACCAATTCTATAATGCAGATACTTGCTAGCTAAAACTGTCAGAACTGACCCCGAGAAAGGTTCTTTTATAGTGAGAATTGGCTAATATTTCAAACAATGTATCCACAGAAAACTGAATTCACTCTTTTAACAAATATTTATTAATAAATACATATTGAAGTCCTTTTCCAGACACTGACAATATGGCAGTGAATGAGCACCCAATTCATGAGAGTAAAGTAAGCACAC
>NW_006204528.1:859-1607 GCF_000334495.1 Tupaia belangeri chinensis | reverse complement strand
GAGGGGGTATGCTGCAATTCCTTCTCCTTCATTCTCCTCTTGGGATCTGGGTATGCACGCATGTAAGCCAGATGTGGGTCCAGGACTCAAACTGCAATCAACTATATGGGAGTCCAGCAACCTAACCATTAGGTCACCTGCTAAGAGAGTAAGGCCTTTTAAGTAGAGAGGATGGAAAGTACATGGGAGAAGGACATCTGAGGGAAAATCAGTGCAGATAGAGTCAACTGCCAGGAACAGAGGTAAGCCTTGAGTGCTGAAAGAAGAGCGAGGAGCTTGGTATGGTTGGAGCAAAGAGAAGAGGACCAAAAACAGTAGTTTAAGTCAGAGAGATAACAGGGGTCAGAGAACCCAGCTGGCTTGTGGATATTAGGTAATCTTGTGGAAATTCTCAGTGACATAGGAGGCAACTAGGAGGTTTTGAGCAATGGAATCAAAAAGAATCTGACTTATGTTTTCTTTTAAAATTTTTTCTTTTATTATATTGGGGGGGGTATACGTGTATGTGTGAGATTGAGAATGACATACGTTAATGGATCCACTGTGCTAAGAACTGATACAAAGAGAATTAAAAAAAAAAAGAGACCAATTAGCAATCCATTATACTAATCTAGACAGCAGATAATGGTGACTTGATTCTAAAAGGTATGTGACTACATCTATGTTTGTTTATTTGTTCAAATTGCTGGAGAGTGCATGCACTTGCCAGGGAGAGAGGAAGGGGAGAGGGAGCAAGAGAGAGAGAGAG
>NW_006204528.1:0-482 GCF_000334495.1 Tupaia belangeri chinensis | reverse complement strand
TTTGTTAATCATGAATATTAGTCCAAATTAGAGTTAATTTTATAGAAGAGTCACAATAATCTACTGTATAATCTTGCTCAAGGTTTACCTATCGCACTCTTCCTTCTCCTTCGCAGGAAATTTTTTATGATCACATTTTGCACTCTGTTGAGTGAATCCATCGCCCTCGTCCCAAGCAAGAGCAACAGCACCGTCAAGTACATTTCTTGAGATTTTCATTTCATTTCTTCCCTGTTTATCTTCGTCAACCTTTAATGAATGAAGGGCAACTGTTACCTCATTCGATAAAGTCTGTTTTACTGATTTTATCACTTGACTTAATTTAATTGTCATGATCCTAGCCAGAAAAAAATATTTTTGTGCTTATCCTTAATTCTAAGTACAGATCACTGACCTTTTCAAAACTCTGCTTCATTTCTGAGTAACAAAAACATCATTTTCCAAACATTAACAAAGGGCTCTTCTTAGTTTTATTCTCATTC
>NW_006204527.1:126921-128902 GCF_000334495.1 Tupaia belangeri chinensis | reverse complement strand
TAAATAATGGACATTTATCAATTTTTCCAAAAAAAAAAGAAAAAGATGGAAAAGTAGCAAAAAGACAACCTAACATAATACCTCAGGGAATTGGAAGAACAACAATGGAAAAATCCAAAAAATGACAGGAGTAAAGAAATAATAAAAATTTGAGTAGAAATACAAAAAATAGAAAATAAGTGAACTGTACAGAACAGAAAATAAATGAAAGCAAAAGCTGGTTCTTTCAAAAGATAGACAAGATTGACACACCATTAGCTAGAATAATTAAGAAGAAGAGAGAAAAGAACCAGAAACATCAAATTCACAAATTCACAATGAATCTGGTAACATTACAACAGACATAATAGACATACTAGAAATACAAAACATCACTACAGGATACTGTGAGCGACTATATGACAACAAAGAAGAAAACCTGGATGAAATGGAAGAATTCCTGGACATATATAATCTACTACAGGAGGACATAGAAAGCCCAAATAGACCTATAACAAGCAATGAGATTGAATCAGTAATAAATAACCTCTCAACAAAGAAAAGTCCGGGTTTCGATGGCTTCACTGCTGAATTTTACAAAACTTTTAAAGAAGAGGTAACCCTCATTTTTCTCACTCTGTGTCTAGAGATCCAAAGGAAGGAACCCTTCCAAATTCATTCTATGAAGCCTCCATTACCCTCAATCCTAAAATGGGTAAGGATATGACAACAAAGGAAAACTACAGACCTATATGTCTGATGAATATAGATGCAAAAGTTCTCAACAAGATACTTGCTAACCATATTCAACAGCATATGAAAAAGGTTATTCATCATAACCAGATAGGCTCTATTATAGGGATGCAAGTTTGGTTCAACATACAAAAAACAGAAATGTAATACACCATATTAACAGAAAGAAAGATAAAACAACATTATCATCTCAATTGATGCAGAAAAATCATTTGACAAAATAGAATATACCTTTATGATTAAGACTCTCAGGAAAATTGGCAAACAAGGATCATTTCTCAGCATAATAAAAGTCATCTATGAAAAACCTGTGGCTAACATTAAACTGAATGGGGAAAAGATGAAAACTTTTCCACTAAAAGCTGGTACAAGACAAGACTGCCCACTTTCTCTGTTCCAATTCAATATAGTACTGGAAGTCCTAGTCAATGTTAACAGATAAGAGAAAGAAATAAAAGGCATTCCAATGGGGAAAGAAGAGCTGAAGTCATTTCTGTTTGCAGATGACATGACTGTATACATAGAAGACCCAATAGTATCCATGAGAAAACTTCTCAAAGTAATAAATGCATGCAGTAAAGTGGCAGGATACAAAATTAACTTACAAGGATCTATAGCATTTTTATATACAAACAACAAGCAGAGAGAGAGACAGAACGGAAGAAAGTAATCCTGTTTACCATAGCCACAAGAAATATAAGATACCTAGGAATAAAATTAGCCAAGGATGTCAAAGACCTCTATAAGGAAAACTATGAAAACCTTAAAAAGGAAATTGAAAAGGACACAAAAAAGTAGAAGGCCATCCCATTAATTCTGCCATTCTGGATTGGCAGAATGAATAGAATCAAAATGGCAATACCACCTAAATTAATGTACATGTTTAATGCAATCCCTATAAAATTACAAGAGACTTTCTTCACAGATCTAGAAAAGACAATTATATAATTTTTCTGGAATCATAAAAGACCCCATATTGTCAAAGCCACCTTGCTAAAGAAAAGTGGAGTGAGTGATATCTCATTTCCTGACTCCCAAGTATATTACAAAGCTGTGATAATCAAAACAGCATGCTATTGGCACAAAGACATGAGGACCAATGGAATAGAGTAGAGACCCCAGAAATAAATCTCAAAACATAGAGTCAACTGATCTTTGACAAAGGGTACCAGTCAATCCAGTGGGAAAAGGAAAACCTCTTTAGCAAGTGGTGTTGTAAAAACTGGGTATCCACCTGCAGAAAGATGAA
>NW_006204527.1:119559-125033 GCF_000334495.1 Tupaia belangeri chinensis | reverse complement strand
TGAGTTTTAAGCCACTGGGTCTGGGACGTGAACCGCAGTCGACTACGTGGGAGTCCAGCAACATAGCCATTACGCTAACTGCTGGTTCCCTATTTTTGGCTTTTAACTTGTTTCCTCTCTGATTTAAAAGCAACTGTATATATTATCTATATATTTACAGATACGTGTTTTTATATAATTATATATACAAATATGATATATATGTTTCTGTATGTGTATGTAGGTGTATATATACATATATAATTATAATATTTAAATACTAAAAACTATTAATCAATTAATAAAAACAAAGAAGATGATTCAGAGTTTTTATAAATTTGACAGTGTCTGATTCTAGTAAGGAGCAGATTTGGGGATCCAAGTTCTAAGTTCAAAACCCTTGCTCTTTTCTCAAAGTAAAAGCTTCCAAAAAGTATTGAATGCAGAGAACTGATGGTGTCTATGATGACTTTAGTCATGATCTCATGTTATTATGAAAATGATATATATATTATATAATATATATATACATATATAATATATATATGTATATAATACTTATTATTATTAGAATTGAAAGGATTTGTTCTGGCCAGGAGTGGTGATAGGTGCCTGTAATCTTAGCTACTTCGGAGGCTGAGACAGGAGGATTGTCTTTGAGGCCAGGCAGGACAACATGGCAACACTGTCTTAAAAAAACAAAAAACAAAAAACGTTTTCTTCTTTTGAAAGGAACATGCCTTAAAATGTGGTGCACAGACCTCACATGGTTGCTGTATGTTCTCTCTATTGCCCCTGCTTTTCCTCTTGTTATGGCCAAGAAACAGAATGCCTTGACCGCTCTGTGACCTGGTGAGATGAGCTGCATGGTTTTCCTTGTGGGCTTGAGCAGGAGCTAGGACCTTGAACATTCCCAGTTACTGATAAAGCTGTTTAGATTGTTGCCTAAAATACTTAAAGAAATTAGCTCTGAGCCTGATTCTGCAAACTCTCCTGTAGAATTCCATATTCTAACTCCCTTTACTGTGGACATACCAGGTAGAACACCCCTTTCTCTGGCTGTCCATCATGAGGACACTGTAGTCCACTCTGTATGTTTCCCTAATAAATGCTTTGGAATGATCACCCTGAGCTTTAGTGCTTGTTTCTTTCAAATCCCAACTAACCCCATCTTGAAATGGTTTGGGCACTTCTTTGTGGGAATTCTCCTTTTGCCACTTTTGGAAAGTCACCAGCCACAGGTTCAGCTGGATGGAAGTGTCTCAGACGAAATCATTGACACAGAAACATTTCAAAATACTTTTTCATAATAGCATGGTTGTTTTATTGTGCTACAAAAAATATAACTAGACTACTAAATTCATTAGGGACAGTTGAGGGAGAGACAAGAACTTATGTCAGAGTTCTGGAGCCAGCACATATCTTGTGGTGGTGCATCCCACCCTGCTCTCAAGTTTTCTTTTAGAACTTGGGGGCCTCTAGCCATGTTGCACTGCCTGCTTCCTGAGCCCTGTCCACCAGAAAAGCTGGGTTCCACAGCCAGCACATCTTGTGCTCATCCTCAGCTCATCAGGAGCTGAAAGACTGGGAGAGGAGTCAACAACCTGAAGCTATAGGGAACACACCAAAGGAGCTACGGCTAATCTTCCCTCCTCTGACACTACAGAATCTACTCCAATAAAAAAGAAGTGAATACTTCATCATATGATTAAAAAATCAGTGAAGAGATAGGAGAAACATGAGAAAACAAGGAAATGACTCTCCTCCAAGGGAACACAATAACCTGTCACCAACAATAGACAGCCTGAAAGAATTCATAGAAATGTCAGAAAAATAATTCCAAACATTCATGGTGATAAAACTCAGTGAGATTCAAGAAAAAACAATCAATTCCAGGAGAAGAGAAAATAATTTTGAGACATAAAGAGATAGAAACCCTAAAAAAGAATAAAACAGAACTTCTGGAAGTGAAACATACAATACAAGAAATTAAACTCTCCCCTGAAAGCATTAACAGCAGATTGAACCATGTAGAAGAAAGAATTTCTGACTTGAAGACAAAGTCTCCAACATAGACCAAACCACCAAAATCACTGAAAAAAAAAAAAACCCAAAGAGAGAGACTATCATATGGGAAATTCTAGACACCTTTAAATATCCAAGTATCTATGTAATGGGTATTACATAAGGTGAAGAAGCTGGTAAAGGTGTAGAAAATCTCTTTCATGAAATACTATCTGAAAATATTCCAAATCTAGAGAAACATGGAGAAATTTAGACCCAAGAAATAAAAAGAACTCCAAATAGAATCAACACAAACAGATCTACATTATAGCAAGATTTGTAAAAATCAAAGACAAAGACAATATATTAAACATGACAAGAGAGAGTGGCCAGGAGGTGGTGTGGTGGTTAAGGCTCTGGAGTTCCACATGGCCGACTGTGGTTTGAGGCCCGGAACAGGTGGCTTGCTTTATCACTTTTCCTTTCTCTCTGTCTCTGGTGAGCACAGGTGCCCTATAGCAAAATTTAAAAAAATCATAATAAATAAAATTCTTTAAGAAAAAAATGACAAGAGAGAAATATCAAGTTACATACAAAGGTTATCCTATTGGGCAAACATCAGACCTCTCAACTGAAACAATGCAGGCAAGGAAAGAATGAGAACACATGTTTGAAATATTAAAAGAAAACAATTTCAACCAAGAATACTATGCCTGGCAAGATTATCCTTCAAATGGGTAGAAAAATAAAGTCATTCTCAGATAAACAAAAACTGAAATAATACACCAACACTAGACCAGCTTTTCAAGAAGTACTGAAGGGAGGGACCAGCAGATGGCATAATGGTCGTGTTGCTGAACTCTCATGTAATCAACCACAGTTTGAGTCCTGGACCTGGTGGCTTAAAGTCATGACAGGCATGTGTGCATGCATGACCAAAATCCTGAGAGGAGAATGGAGGAGAAGGGATTGAAGCATGACCATACCCAGAGGGGCGTGATTTCTTGCTTTCTGTCTCTCTGTCTCTCTCTGTGTCTCTGGCGAGTGCACATGCCCTATAAGCAAAAGCAAACAAACAAACAAAACCAAAAAAATCCCCAAAACTCTTTTTAAAAAAATACTAAGTGCATGTACAATGTGGATAGAACATTTAGCATGCTGTTTGGCCCACAGTAAGTACCCAGTAAATGATCATTGTTATTACCATTCTTCTTCTTTTTTAAAATTTAATTTAATTTTAATTTGTTTTATACATTCAGTCTACCAATAGCAGGGATAAATATTAAGTTTCCAAATGCAAGATTGGATATTTCTTTCCTGGCTTACTGGTAGGGTGGCATTATGGGGAAAGGAAGCACTGTAAAGTCAGCCTACAGGTGCTTCTCTGGCTCAGGTTTGGCTACATAGTTAGGGTCAGGGAGAGTCTGTCAGAACGATGTTTGCAACCAAGTGTGTATCAGGAAAAATGTGTCATCAGTGTCTAAAAAGTAATTTGGACACAGCTGTGACAATATAAGAGGCATTACATTTCTAGTGGAATTAATTTCTGTAATGACATCTTCTTTTTTTTTGGAGAGGTTTTTGCTATAGGGTGCATGCACTTGCCAGAAAGACAGAGAGACAAAGAGACAGAAAGCAAGAAATCACTCCCCAGGGGGGAATGGCCACGCTTCAATCCCTTCTCTTCCATTCTCCTCTTGTGATTTTCGGCACGTACGCACACACGCCTGGTGTGAGTTTAAGCCACCGGGTCTGGGACGTGAACCGTGGTCGACTACGTGGGAGTCCAGCAACATAGCCATTACGCTAACTGCTGGTTCCCAAGGCTAGAGTTATGATACTAATAGACAAAATAGACTTCAAGACATAAGCTGTAAGAATAGACAAAGAAAGACACTATATAGTACTAAAAGGGCTAGTTCATCAAGAAGATATAACTCTCATAACTTAGATTATTGATGTGGTGACTTCTTTTCCTTTTTTTCCCTTAAAAAATAAGTTTATTTATTTATTTAAAGACAGGATCACTCTGTTGCAATTCTCCTGCCTCAACCTCCCAACTGGAACTAGAGGTGTGTACCATCATGCCTGGTTCTTTTTAATTTACTTTTTATTACTTAATTTAATTCACTTTTTAATTGCCAGAGGGCACGTATGCAAACCAGAGACAGAAGGAGAGCAAGAAAGCACACCTCAATGGGGTGTGATCACACTGCAGTCCCTTCTAGTCTATTCTGTTAGGACCCTGAGCACACATGCACAAATGCCTAGCATGTCTTCCAAGCCGCTGGGGCTGGGATTCAAACCATACTTGGCCATGTAGGATCTGGCTCCTTTAACCACTAGGTTTTGGGGCCAGTCTTTAAAATTTTTAAAATTTTGAAGCTTATTTATTTGTTTGTTTCATGAGTGAGAGAGACAGAGAGACAACACCCCAACAGGTTCTTTTTTTTTAAATTTTGACAGGATTTTACTGAATTAATGAAAATTACATATGATGAGACTGATTAAGTCATGAATCAAAAATATATATATATTGGGTTGTCAGAAAAGTCATGACATATTTTTTCTATGGTTTCTATGCAAAAATGCGTCATGACTTTTCTAACTACCCAATAGTATAGCATATTAGTTCAAATTAAGTGATATCCCTACTATAATTGAAGGTGTGGTATTGTCTGTTGAGGATGTTTTGTGGTTTTGTCAACTGTGTTGGGGAGAGATGTTCACCTGTTGAAATATCCATTTTGTAAGACAAATAATAAAGTGATTGAATGTATAAAAGAAAATGAAATGAAAAATAAATTAATTTTAAAAAAGAAAGAAGAAATAAATATAGAAAAATTATTCCAGAGCCCTACATTTTTTTATATGCTTACTCATACTTTTCTTTCCCAACCTCCTTATTCTTAAATCTTAAATTTCCATTTGCATATTCTGAATTCTCTCCACACTTCTAAGACCAACTCTGTCCTTACCTCTTTAGGGAATCTTATTCCCATCTGTTGGTACACAAAGACCTTTCCTTAGCACAAGTGCCTACAGTTGAAAATCTTATTATTACCGTAGCTTAGCACTTAAATAGCATAGTTTTGCACTTAGGTATTCTCCAGACGCTTAATATCTGATCATTTTAACCCCAAAAAAGAACATAAACATCTTGGCATTCTGTTCAATAATTAGTTATTTAAAGAATTATTTTATTTAGCTTTATTTTTATTTTATTTTATTATTTTTTTGTAACCCAAACAAGGTTTTATTATCTTAAGAATGTCTTTCAAAGAGGAGAGGTTTTCATTTTCAAAAAGTATAATTTGTCCATTTTTTTATGAATTACTCTTTTTCTGCCATATTTTTTTTCTTTTCTTTTTTTTTTTTTCATTTCACTTTCTTCCATACATACAATCACATTATTATTTGTCTTACAAAATGGATATTTAAACAGGTGAACATTTCTCCCTAGTACTGTTGATAAAACTATGAAATATCTT
>NW_006204527.1:119278-119515 GCF_000334495.1 Tupaia belangeri chinensis | reverse complement strand
TTGTGCCATTAATGCTTTGCCTCCCTGTCCCTCCCCCAAATGTCCTTCCTCAGACCTTCCTCTTTCATACACACTATATCTGGTATTTACATCTATATACGTGTTTCTATATCCTTTAGACAATTAGTTTCAATCATAGAGTGCAGACACTCGGTATATATTAAGTGGGGACATACAATGCCTCTCCTTCATAGCATGGCTTGCTTCACTCAGCAGTAAGTCTTCCATATTCATTCA
>NW_006204527.1:115078-115525 GCF_000334495.1 Tupaia belangeri chinensis | reverse complement strand
GTGTATTGTTTCTATGCCTTTGAATCTGTAGAGGCTTGCTTTGTGCCCTATGATGTGGTCAATCTTCAAGAATGTTCCATGTGGCAGTGAGAAAAAAGTGTATCTCGAGGTTTTGGGATGGAAAGTTCTATAGACATCTGTTAAGTCCATTTGATTTATGATATCATTTAGATCTTTTATCTCTACCTATTTTTTGTCTAGATGATATATCCAGAGGGAATGGTGTAGTGTTGAGGTCCCCAACAATTAGTGTGTTGCAGTCTATCTCCCTTTTTAGATCTAGCAGTCTTTCCTTCACATATTTGGGTGCTCCTATGTTAGGTGCATAGATATTAATGAGCGTTGTTTCTTTTTGATTGATTGACCCTTTAACTACAATATAGTGCCCTTCTTTGTCTCTTCGAATAGTTTTTGTTTTAAAGCCTATTTTGTCAGAGATTAGTATTG
>NW_006204527.1:109382-114132 GCF_000334495.1 Tupaia belangeri chinensis | reverse complement strand
TTTTGAGAGAGTTTTTGATTTCCTGTATTACAGACTTTACTTCTAATAGTTCCATCTTATTCTTTCTTAGCATGTCCATTTTTTCCTTCATATCATTGAAGGACTTTCTCATCTCCTGTAGTTCAATATCTCTTTTCTGTTCCAGCTCATAGTATTTATTCACCATGAATGTTCTAAATTCTATCTCGGACATTTTGTTAACGTCCTCTATTTTCTCAAGAAAAGGAAGGGAGTTACTATGTTGTTTTGATGGAGACATATTTCCTGCTTTATTCAGACCTGAGGTTCTTCTTCTACTTCTAACCATTGGGAGATGTGTTTCCTTTGAAAAACCTTTTAAGATAAGATTTCCTTGAATAGGAGCAAGTGTGTTTCCTTTTTGCTGGCTGACAGGGGGTTCTCTGGCTTGGGTGTCCCAGGGCTGAAGCTACGGCGGGTAGTCCTCCCTCGGGAGTTCCTGGCCCAGGGGTCGAAAGATGGGAGTGGGGTGCCTGTAGAACTGAGGGCGTTCCTGGCTGACAGAGGGGTCTCTGGCTTGGGTGGCTCAGGCCTGAAGCTATGGGGGGCAGTCCTCCCTTGGAATTCCTGGCCCAGGGCTCAAAAGATGGGAGTAGGCTACAGTATTTTTTCTAATCTAGTAAAAATAGGTTTAATGAGGACTAGCAGGTGGCATGGAGGTTAAGGCGCTGGATCTCACATGGCCGACTGTAGTTCAAGTTACAGACCTATCCCCTTAGGATTTGGGGCACACATGCATATGTACTCAGCATGTTTTTCAAGCTGTCGGGACTGGGATTCATACCACATTAGCCATGTGGGATTTGACTCTTTTCACCATTAGGCTATGGAGCTGGTCTGAATTCTTAGCATTTCTAAAATCCTATCATTTAGATCATAGTCACTACTATTTTAAGTACTTTTTTGTTTTGGTTTCCTTTTTTATCCCCATGGGGTGCATGCATTTTATAGAGAAACTGAGAGAGGGAAAATGAGAAACCACACCAACAGTGTCTTAAAACTGTGATCCACCCGGGACCAGCACTTGGTGTAATGGCTATATTGCTGGACTCCCACGTAGTTGACCAAGGTTTGAGTCCCAGACCTGGTGGCTTAAACTCACGCTGGGTGCGTGTGCGTGCTTGTCCAAAATCCCGAGAGGAGAATGGAGGAGAAGGGATTGTGGTGTGGCCATCCTCCCTGAGGGGTGATTTCTCGCTTTCTGTCTCTGTTTCTCTCTGTCTTTCTGGCGAGTGCACGCGCCCTATAGCAACAACCTCTCAAAAAAAACCCAAAAAACAAAAAACAAAAAACTGTGATCCACCCCTAGTTTTAGCCAGTCCCAGATCACATGCATGTGCATGCCTGGCACAGTCAGGGATGTCTCCTGACATGAACTTGTAATCTTTCTATGTGAGTAATGTGAGTCAGTGTCCCAGAGTAGTGGAAAGTGTTGCTTTTTTTTTTTAAGAGAGGAATATTTGTGGGATATGGCTGTCTTAACCACTAGGTTATGAGACTGGCTCTCCTTGAAAATACTGTCTAATTTTCTTTGTGACTTAATCTTTGATGTACCAGTTATTTATAAGTGTGTTTGGTTTCCAAACATTTAAAGATTTTCCAGATTGTTCTGTCACTCATTTTCAGTTTAGTTCCATTACAGTCAAAGAACATTCTGTCAGTTATTGCAGTTCATTTAAATTTGTTAAGTTTTTTTTTTTACTGTAAAATTTTTGTCCCCATGAAAGGCAGGATTACACTTTTTTCTAACAGATTGAGTTGATGTAGTTTATTCTTGGTTATGAAAATAGTCATAGTTTTGGGATTTTGAAATAGTAAATATTCATGACATGTGAAAAAGTATGTTACACACTGTAAAATCTCAATTGCATAAAATTGGATAAGTATATACACAAACAGGACCTGGAAGGACACATCGAACTGTGCGCTGGTTATGATTGTGGATGACTTTGTTTTCTGCTTCTCATGTTTTTTAGTTTCCCATAATGCATATATTAACTTTTAAAAAGTAAAGGCTATTTTAAAAACCTGTGAAAAAGGATTTTATATTATGACTATAGTATGGTAATATGAACACAGACTCTCCTACCTCCTTCTTTCGCTTAAAAGGATCCTCACAATTACATTAAATGCCCCAGCAGTTAAGCCAAGATCATCTCTCCAGCTCAAGACACTACCGTAGTCACACCTGCAAAGTCCCTTTGCCAGTGAGGTAACATATTCACAGGTTCTGGGCATCAGAACATGGGCATATTTGGAGGCCATATTCTTTGCATCACACCATGTTTCCCTCCCCAAGCCTTTGTGATGACTGTCACTGTCTCCACATTGGAACATAGAAGTGGATGGATGAGCTGAGAGTAGTGAGGTTCCTGTCCCACTGAAGAGACAAATAAAGCAAGAGTCCATATTAGTGAGGAATAATAATACCGACAACATTGATAGTAACAGTTACCACATATCCCTGGCTTGGCATGTGCCAGCACTTTGTGTGGATTGCAGGTGCCACTATGTCCATTTTATAATGGGAAGTCTGAGACCCAGTAATGCTCTATGACTTGCCTAGTCTCGTGTAGATAGCAAGTAGTAGAGGAGCCCGGGCTGGAACTTGGGTTTCTTGGCAATGCAGCCTGTGCCCCACTGCCTCAAGTTACAAACATTAACTCCAGATGGGTCAGAGGAGCCTCCTCTGAGTAGATTGTTTAAGGGGTTAGAACTGTAGGATGGCCTTTAAGAATCTGCTAGTGGCCAAATTGTCATCACTTTTGGACCCACAGGGAGGCTGTTTGGCTCTGCCTCTCTCTGTGTCTCTGTCTTAGCACCTCCACACCCCATGGTATCTTATATTCCTGGTTTAATCTCTTTAACTCAGAGGTTACTTACTAGTGAGGTGGGGGGCATGACCTTTAGTGCACGTATGGGATGCCTTATACAAAGGTCTGCATCTATGTAGAAATGCCTATCCCCCATTAAAGTGGCCTCGGTTGTTGAAGGCCAGCAGGAGGCAGCTAGGGAAAGCAACAGTTTCCTGTGGGCATCTTGAGGGTGGGTGGGCAGCAGAGTGTAAATGGTGCAGGTGCCTGGATCAGGACATCTGGGCACCCCACCTCATATGTCCCTAAGTCCCCACCCTTGTCAACCACCACACTTCCTCTTCCACTCCAGGGATACTTTTATACCCCTCCCCCAGGCCCAGTCACCTGGCTTCAGTTACACCTCTCACACAGGAATCTGTTGGAGTGTCCCTGTTAGGGTAGAACTGAAAATCTCTTTAAGATCCAGATGAAAGTCCAGACCCAGAATGGGAGAACAGGGCATTCCCTCAGGGCTAGAGTGGGACAGATTTCTGAAGGTGGAGCTGCAGCAACCTGACACTGCAGAGCTGGGTCTGTAAGAACAGGAAAGGGACTCTGGGAGGGATTGGGGCAATGTGAAAATAGGGAATTCTCCAGTTCTGTTCTTTGGGGTTTCATCATTTGGCCAAAGTTTTTCCTCACTATGGCTGGAGGACCCAAGTCAGGTTCCTGCCTTCTTTGTCTGTCAGTATCCTCATCAGTGACAGGAGTGACAGGGTTTTCTTTCAAGGATCCTAGTGAAGATTCTATGAGATAGCACATAAGTGCTTACAACACTGTAGATCAGTTCTATGATTACGTAAAACAAGGTTTGATTTTTTCCCCCAAGTTATATTTTTATTTATCTTAGGAGAGAGAAAGACTCCTGACAAGAAATCACCATTCCATGATCCTCCCCCTAGCCTCTCAGCCAGCCAGATTCATGGGCATGTCCAGTATGTTTAGATCTACCTGGGATTGTGTGTTTAAGTTGACCTGAGATCCAAACCCAGGCCTTGCATTTGTCTCCAGCTTCTTGCAGTAGTGCCCTACTGTCTGTGCCACTGTAGCTGAGCCTAGTCATTAAATTTAAAATGAAAAGCTTCCTAACATTTTTTATCTTATCTTATCAAATCTCAGATGCTATGTATTGTGTGTCATGCTGTTATATTAGGTAACCTTAAGAAAGAAAGGGTGCTACTAATTCTCTTCTCAGTGACTCTGATGCAGTCTTGAGTTCAGATGCATTGAAATATTTTAAAAAGCGCATTTTAGAATTGATAAAATATGCTATTTTTCAATAGTTTTTGTTTATTCATTTTGTTTGCTATAGGGTGCTTGTGCTCGCTGGAGGGAGAGAGAAGAGAGAGAGAAGGAGAAAGTGAGAGAAAATCCCTCAGGAGGGATGGCCATGACATAATCCCTTTTCCTCCATTCTCTTTTTGGGATTTTGGACATGCACACACATGTACCTGGTGTGTTTTTTGAGCCACCAGGTCTAGGACTTGAACCACATAGTTGGCCATCTGGGATCCAGCATCATGCCACTTGTTGGCCCCATTGTTTATTTTTATAGTTACTTTGTGTGGCAACATATTGTTTCTAATTATATGTAGTGATAGAATCTTTTTTTTTTGTACCTCAAAATAACTTTATTTTTTTCTTTAAATTTATTTTTTTACATTAATTCACTATACATCATTACAGCATACAAAATGAATTTTCCATCCAGAATACACTGTATATTGGCTCAATCAAGCACATCAACATACGTGTTATCAATGAATAATTTTCCATTTCTTATATCCTGTATATTTTTCTTTTTTTTTTTTTTGGCCATCCTTGATTCTCTATCCCTCACCCTTTGCCATGTCCCACCCTCCTGTCACATTGTCTCT
>NW_006204527.1:100719-101519 GCF_000334495.1 Tupaia belangeri chinensis | reverse complement strand
TGGTATATATTGAGTGGATACATACAATATCTTTCTTTCATAGCTTGGCTTACTTCACTCAGCAATAGATCCTCCATATCTGACCATTTTCTATCAAAATCCAGGGTCTTGTTATTTTTTATGGCTGAGTAGTATTCCACAGAGTATATGTACCACACTTTTCCAATCCATTCATCAGTTTGTGGACATTTAGGTTGGTTCCATGTCTTGGCAATTGTGAATAATGCTGCAATAAACATTGATGTGTAAGCACTTTTCTGACTGAGCGTTCTCCTGTCTTTTGGGTAAATTAGTGATAGAGTCTTTAATAAATATTTGAGAGCAAAAACAGTTTGGTCTTAGGGAAAATTTAAGATGACAGATAGTTTGAATGGGGTCAGGATAGACATTCCTGTCTTTTAAAAAAGCTGTCTTTTATTATTATTATTATTTACATTCAATACTATATATCATTACAGCATACAAAATGAATTTTTCCAGCACGAATACACTGTGTATTAGTCCAGTAAAAGATATTACCATACACATTGTCAACAGATCATTTTCCATTTTTGTGTCCCTTAAATGTTTTGCTTTTTCTTTTTCCCCTTGATTCCTTCCCTCTCACCCTCCCTTATCTCTCACCCTCCTCGCAAACTGTCTCTAATATTTGTGGTTAATCTCCATGTTTTTATACTTTCTGATCTTTCAGTTTCTGCCACAGAATGCGGACATTTGGTATATATTGAGTTAGAATATATTCTTGTTAATATGTCCCCAAAGCTCCAAGATTTCCCTGTGGCTCCTAAGGGCCATTTCCT
>NW_006204527.1:100447-100685 GCF_000334495.1 Tupaia belangeri chinensis | reverse complement strand
TACCATGCAAAAACCTGGTTGGGCTTCAGGGTTTCATGCTGGGCCCTGTGACGGTCACTCCAGGAGGCCTGCCTTCCCCCAAGACTGTTAGGATCTGGGGATTCTTGTCTTCTGATTGTCAGCTTAGATGCAGTTTTCATTTTATCTTCATCCTGGTAATAAAGGAAAATGTCAGCCCACTGCATTTCTGCATGAATGAATGAAGAGTGACTCAGTGAAAAAACTGGCCAGTTCTCCC
>NW_006204527.1:83366-100408 GCF_000334495.1 Tupaia belangeri chinensis | reverse complement strand
CACACACACACACACACACAAATATACACACGCATCACCAGCCTTTTCTTGCTCATAGCCTGTCCTGTAGAAAATACCCCCCACCCTACGAGTACATACAGGTCCCACTCATGCTGTATCACACATGTCTAGCAGGTGATTTGTACTGTGACATGGATCCCATTATTAACTTTACTCTGCAAATAATTGGCTATAATGATCATTTAGACCCCCACCCCAGGTCGTTTGCTTCTACCATCCTTGTGTACATAGCTCTGTGTATATGTGTGTGTTTCTTTAGGACATATTTTTAGAAATGGAATTACTGTGATAAAGTAGTCATTCATTCAACAAACACCCAATAGTGGTCACTATGAGCTGGGTACTATCTTAGACACATCAGAGAACTAGAAAACCACATTTTCTGCCCTGATGGAACTGACATTCTAGTGGAGGATGATTCCAGTGATTTTTTTTTTAAAAAAATTGCTATAGGGTGCATGCACTGAGAGAGAAAGAGAGAGAGAGAGAAAGTGAAAAACCACCCCCCAGGCGATGGCCATGCTACATCCCTTCTCCATTTTCCTCCTGAGATTTTGGGCAAGCATGTGTGCCCTGAGCAAGTGTCTCAGTTGCAGGTCAGGGACTCCACCAAGCAGTCAGCCACGTGGGATCCAGTCACCTCAACCATCACACCACCGGGTGCTTCCAGTTTTAATTTTGATAGGTACTGACACATTGCTGTCCAATTACCTACATCCTCAGCCCACTCCTGGGGTAGGGGCTTTGACGCAGGTGTATGGACACCTTGAGCTTTGCTCTCTGCGTGACCTCTAGGGTCAGGGCCTGGGACAATCCATCTGGGGTCAGGGGTGTGGAGTGGTGGGAAATGGGGATGGAAGGGTCTATTGGGGCATGGGAGGAGACAGAGAACAGTTAACAGGGGATTTGCATTGAACTATCTTGATTACACCACTAGGGGCCCTATGGAGGTGGGGATGAAGAATCAAGGATGGAAACATCCTCCAGGTTATACCATAGAGGAAACTTGAGCAGTAGCTCTGGGAGGCACCATTGGGAAGAGGGCGGTCTGTTTTGGAATAAGCCACTGTGTGGAATTGGGGTAGGCACTAAGGGCAGTTTCCACGTGCAAGGGGTTTCTACACAGGTCCCTGAGGGAGGCAGGAATGGTACTGCCTTGACAGCCCATAGGCCTACAGTCTCCCGGTTTCCTCCTGAGTCCCAGGCAGATGCCGGCGACAAACTGAGGCCCCCATTTGCCCTAAGTTTCAGTTACAGATTTTTGAACTTCGCCTTTCTTGGCTTTTTAACTTTGAAACAGTGGCTTGTGCATGCATGGACACATGACTGAATCCAACTGGAAGGAAGCTATCAGTCTCATTCTGGGATTTAATTGAACAACTCGAGCTTTCACCTTTCCTAAGCTTTTCCCGCACGGGTAAAGGGCATAACCCAGCCTCCCAGTAGCCTGCCGACTTTCGATTGACTGCTGATTCAGTTAGGTGCAAAGATTGCTTGGTCCGAGTACTGTGCTGTAGTGGTAGGGCTTCCGTGGAGAGTGGGAGTTCCAGTCATGTCTTGGCGCCTTCGTTTGTTCATTCCTCAAAGGTGCTGAAAATGGTAACTCCATAGTAGAATTCACAGAGACCGCTGACTCTTGGCCATGCCCTGCCTCTTAGAGCAGTGGGTAATGGGGGACTGATTTCATAGGGCTCCTACAGTCTTGTGTTCTCCTTTCACCCCTAGACCCAGTCACAAGCTCTGCAGGCACTCCTGACTCCACTCAGTCATTTCTGCAGTGCATTCATTCATTTTCTCAACTGCTAGACCTGCACCATCGGATTCAGGGTTTAGGAAAACTTCACAGAAGTCACTATTAAGCAGAAATATTGCCCTGGTGGAGGGTCCCTGACCCCAGGACCACAGACCAGGGACAGGGCTCCCTTAGATGACCCAGTCTCAACTAGTTGGTTCTTTTGCAATGAGATATTTTGCAATGAGATATAGATTTTTGTTTTGCTGTTAATTCCAGAAATATGTTAAGGATCTGGAGCTAGATTTAATATCTTTAAGGTGTACTGCAATCTACTTCTAAAACACAACATCAATATTATCTAAAGGCAACAAAAAGCTAGCCTTGTGTTTGCAGCATATATTTCCAACATTTCTAATTGTAATGCATAGGAAAGTGAGAAAAACTACCTAGTCAGAAAAATAGAAGTAGATGTAAAAGTATGGGAGATAAAAAAAAAGCAAACCCTAAAAGTGAATACAAGCATACTCAAATGAGCTTAACTTTTTAAATTATTTTTTTAGATTTTTGTCACATGTGCAAACTTGCAGGATAGAAACAGAGAGAGGGAAAGTGAGAAATCACCTCAGGGGAGCATGGCCATGCTACAATCTCTTCTTCTCCATTCTCTTCTCAAGATTTTGGGCACACTTGCACATGTGCTGGGCGTGATTTTTCAAGGTGCTGTGTCTAAGACTCCAATTGCAGTCAACCATGTGGGAGTCCAGTGCCTTTACCACCATGCCACCTGCTGGCTCTGAGGCTAACTCTAAATCAAATTAACCCACAGACAAAAGTATTCACCCAGAGTATTTTTTTCTCTCTTTGTGTGCTTTTAATTTTGTTTTTTTTTGTTTTTTTATTGGCATATCATAATTTTACATATTTATATTCACTAAAAGAATTCAATGTGGAATGATTAAATCAGGATAATTAGTATGCCAATCATCTCAACCATTTGTCATCAGTGTGTGCAGAGAACATTGAAATTTTTTTTCTTTTAGCTATTCTGAGATATGCAATAAGTTGTTTATAATCACATTCTCCCCACTCTATTTTATAATAATAGACATTGTTCTTATTTGTTTGTAATTCCATTTCCATTAATGAACATCCCTCTATTCCCTCAACTACCTTCTATTCTTCCCAGCCTCCAGTAGTCACTCTTCATCTTTCTCTTTCTATGAAGTCATTCTTTCTATGAAGTCATTCTTTCCAATTCCCCCTACATATGAGAGAGAACATATGGTATTTTTCTTTCTGTTTCTGGCTTATTTCATTAAGCATAATGTCCACCAGTATCTCCTATTTAACTTCAGATGACTTGATTTCATCTTTTTAAATAGCTGCATTGAAATATATATACATATTTTCTTTATCCATTTATCTGTTGATGGATACTTAGATTGATTGCATATCTTGGCTATTGTGAATACTGCTGCTATAAACATTGGGGTGCAGATGCCAGATAACTTTTGAATACCATTGTCTGGCTGTGTCAGTCTTGGCCACCACATAGAAAAAGTGCTCCACATGCACAAACTTCATTATTCAGTTTTATTTCATTTTTGTCAAAATTTTGAATACTTTGTGTTTCTTTTAATCAGGATGCTGGCATTACCTGAAACCAGTTTCTCCAGGACAAAGGTAGCAAATTGGGAAAAAAAAATAGAGTGTTTAAATTGGTTTCTTGTCGGGAATTACCTTGGAATGCAAGGGTCAGAACTCATGAGAAGGTGGCTAGAGAACTCTCACTTTCTTCTGGGTTCCTTCACCACCCCTCTAACTCTTGGAGAGGCTGAAGTCATTTATTTCTGGCTGCTGAGGGTCAGAACCCCAGGACAAAGGTAGCAAATTGGGAAAAAAAAATAGAGTGTTTAAATTGGTTTCTTGTCGGGAATTACCTTGGAATGCAAGGGTCAGAACTCATGAGAAGGTGGCTAGAGAACTCTCACTTTCTTCTGGGTTCCTTCACCACCCCTCTAACTCTTGGAGAGGCTGAAGTCATTTATTTCTGGCTGCTGAGGGTCAGAACCCAGTATACCACTTGTCATTACCCCTTGCTTAGAATCTTAGTCTGAGCTCTCGCTGTTTTTCCATATCAAAGTGGCTGTGGAGAAGTAATAATCTGTAGTTGCCTCTACTTGCAACTGTCTGCCATACTTGATCCTAAAACAGCTCTAAAATTCCTACATTATACCCCTCTTCTAGAAAAAGCATAAGAATGGAACTTTTTTTTTTGTAGAGATTTTTGCTATAGGGCACGTGCACTTGCCAGACAGACAGAGAGAGACATAGAGACAGAAAGCGAGAAATCACCCCCCAGGGGGGATGGATACGCCACAATCCCTTCTCCTCCATTCTCCTCTCGGGATCTTGGGCACGCATGCACACGCGCCCGGCGTGAGTTTTAAGCCACCGGGTCCAGGACGCGAACCACGATCGACTACATGGGAGTCCAGTGACATAGCCATTACGCTAACTGCTGGTTCCCTAGGAATGGGACTTTTCACATTGCTATTTGAGGTTATTAATAACCTGGCTGATCATATTAATGAGTCAACACATGTATAAGGTCAGGAGACTCAGAAGGATCATGAAGAATGAGTTACTTTTGGTGGACAGGGGAGGATGTTGCAGGGGAAAAGATCCTGGAGTTTTGCTGGGATTCCAGGTCAACTGATGTTCTCATGGTTAATAGAAGGAAAGGAGGAGGATGTAAAGAGAGGATGCAGAAATGTAGAAGGAAAAGCCTTGAAAGAACATAAACTGTTTTCAAAAAATTTTTTTAAGAGAGATTTTTGCTTGTGTGCTTGCCTGACAAACAGAGACAGAGAGACAGAAAGCAAGAAATCACCCCCCGGGGAGGGATGGCCATGCTGCAACCCCTTCTCCTCCACTCTCCTCTTGGGATTTGGGTACGCATGCACACATGCCTGGCCTGAGTTTTAAGTGACTGGATCCTGAACTTCAGCCACGGTTGACTACATGGAAATCCAGCAACGTAACCATCATGCAATCTGCTGGTTCCTTTAAAAAAGTTTTTAAAAATTTTCTTTCATGAGCAAGAAAGACACAGAGAGAGAAACAGCACTTTCAATAGGATCTTGATGTTGCAATCTACCTCAGCCTCAATCAGCCTCAGATCACGGGCACACACCTGCGTTATATGTTCAGATTCTGGACATGAACCCATAACTTTCCTATGTGAGTCAGCCTCATGTTGCCTTTTTACTGATGTTCTGTTTGGCCCCATGAGCTGTTTTACAATAGTAGTGAGAAGTTCCTTACTTCCCACAGGCTCCATCTCCTAATCCAGTCACATTCAGATTATGAATCCAACATATGAGTTTTGGAAGAAACAAACCTTCGGTCTATTGTAGTAAGCATTGCTCATCATGTCTTGTGTTGGGCCAAGATGGCTGGGCATTTATGCCCCCCAAACCTGCCTCAGTCCCTTCTTGTAATCTGTCTCAGTTGAGGCAGACCCTGAAGGAGCTTGGAGGGGGACTGGGTGGTGCATATTTGTGTCTACACAGTCTACCATTTGTGCCAATTGGATACATATTTACATATGACCAGAGAGCTGCTTCTTTGATCCTGGTGGGTTTATTCTTGAGGAGTAACTTAGAAGAGGTAGATTCATGGGATAAACCATAGCCCCTGCCATTGCATCTGGTCTTGGATAACTACACTGGGGAAAGGGAACTTTTAAGGACTTTTTAAGGACTATTGAATATGGGGTCTGTGTCACTATTGTGGTCCCACTGTTAGAGTGTGGGTGCAATAAGGACCAGGTAATAAATAGAGTCCTGTCCAAGTCCAGCTGACAATGAGACTTTATGTCACTTACAAAGGTGCATTGGGTCCACAGTCCCAAGTGATGGTCATTTTACTAGCCTTTGAATATATAATTAAGATTGACATAATCGGCAGTTGGTTCTTTGGCCTGTGGGGTGAGAGCTGTGACAGTGGGGAAGGCTAAGTGGAAACCTCAAATATTACCTGTATTGGTTTTCTGCAGCTGTTGTAACAAAGTACCACAAACTGTGTGACTTAAATAACATAACTTTATTGTTTCACAATTATGGAGGTTAGAAGTCCAAGATGTTGGCAGGGTTGACCCTTTCTGAGGGCTATAAGGGATAATCTGTTCTATGTTTCTCCCCTAGTCTCTGGTGATTTTCTGGCAATCTTTAAGGTTACTTGGGTTGTAGAAGCATTACCCTTATCTCTGCCTTCAGATTCACATGGCCTTCTCCGTGTGTGTGTGTGTGTGTGTGTGTGCTGGTTTCTAGATTTCCTTTTCTTGTAAAGACAACAGTCAGATTGGATAAAGGGCCTACCTACTCTGATATGACCTCAACCTACCTTAACTAATTATATCCATATGAGGTCACATTCTGAGTGATTGGGGATCAGGAGTTCAACATAAGAATTTGCCTGTCAGCTCCCGCAGAAACCAGATGGATCCTAAAGGTTGACAGCGGACTACCACAAGCTCAAGCAAATAACAGCAGCCAGATATAATATTTCCAGAGAATATTAACGTGACCTCAGCTACATGTAATGTTTGACTCAATTTGTCAAATGCATTCTTTTCTATTTCTATCAGAAAATAAGATTAAAAACAGTTCACAGCCACATAGAACAGAAAACAGTATTGATATAGTTTTGCCCCCAAAGCTATTTTAACTCTCCTGCCTTCAGCCACAGTTAGTATCAAATGATATGGATTATCTGGACACCACACAGAACATCACCTTGATTCATTACATCAATTACAGTATGAAAGAGAGGCCAGGATAATGCAGGATGTGGTAAGACACATAGACTCTAGAGGGTGGGAGATTAACACTGGAAATTCAGGAACCTGCTTAAAAATGTTAGGAGTTCAGTGGTCTGGATTTCAGTGGTACAGAATTCAGTACTGGAACATTCCTTCCAAAGTAACGGACAAATGATTGAATCATGCATCTTCTTTACAGATTCTGCAGGCAGCATTTTTGACACCTGGAAATATTACTTTTTCTCATAGACCAGGTGACATAGAAGCTTTCAGCTTTGAAGGGAACCCAGAGTGGAAAAAGTCCCTGCAGCAGTTTCAGGATACAGTTCAAACAACTCTGCTGCTTGGGTTGTATGACCCAGCAGCCATGAGGGGGTTGAAGTATCAGTGGTGGGAAAAGGCGTGTAGAATTTGCAACAAGCTCCACTGGGAGAATCCCAGCTCAGACTCCTGGGGTTCTGGAGTAGGTCCATGACATCTGCAGCGGAGAATTATATATAGAAAAAAGATAAATCATATGGTCCAAGTAGCAGAGCTGTGAAATAATCAAATTCATAGAGACAGAAAGTAGAATGGTGGTTGCCAGAGTTTGGAGGTAGTGGAAAATGAGAGTGGTTTAATAGATGTAGTTTCAGTTTTGCAAGATGAAAAAGTTCTGCACAACAATGAGAATATAGTTAACGTTACTGAACTGTACACTTAGAAATGGCTAAGATGGTAAAAAAAATGAGTCTTCAGAATTGTGTAATAGAAATGTCAAATGCGTACGTGAGTGTGTGTGTGTGTGTGTGTGTGTGTGTGTGTGTATCTCCTGATATGTACTAGGCCCTCTGGCTTTTGCATCTAGCTTTCAGTTGTTCGGTTTGCCCAGTTGTCTGAACAGTGTTATCTTGTTATAAAGTATCAGTGGTAGTTAGCAGTAGTCATCCAATCCTTTTTTCCTTATACATATATCTACTATTTCCTTCTTATGTCTCAAACACCTGATAAATATTGCACAACAGAGCATTTCTTTCTATCTGTGTACCCTTCCACCTTACAATCAATGAAAGCTTTACCAATTGGATGCCCATCTTATAAGAGGGCCCATTGGTGCTCCACTTGCCAGTAAGAATGGGCCCTTACAGTCAGCCAATGGTGAACAATTCAGCTCTAAAAACCCATTTTATGTCCTACTTTCCTAGGTCACTACTGCTGTCATCTACCACAGGGTGGATTCTCTATAAGCAGTTACCGAGATGGAGTTTGGGGTACAAGATGTTTATTAGGAATCAGTTCTTATGAGGAGAGGGATAAGGAGGTGAGAATGAGCAGGAGAGCCGAGCTGTGATGTAGACCATGCAAAGCCTTTGCAAGCCCAGTAGAGAGCTCTGGAGCAGAGATGGTTCATCAGAGTGTCCCCTGATTGGAGGAGACTGCTGGCCTTAGATGTGATGGACGCTGGGGGACAGCTGGAGGCTGCCTGCCCACCACACTCCCCACAACCATGCAATGTGAGTCCTTCCTTGAAAGGGGCTATGAGTGGTACACTTTTGTGTTTATCTCAAAGTGTAAAGTATTTTATTTAAATTATTATTGAAGAGCAAGCAGTCTGGTTCAAAGAACATCTGAAGAACTGGATTTATATAATCCTTTGTATAGAAGAACATTAGAGGACCGGCCCATGTCCTGGTGTTTAGGGCAACTGGATCTCACATGACTGACCCTGTGGTTTGATTCCTGGACCTTGTGGCTTGAGAAGTGTGTTGGACACATGTGTGCATGTGCCCAAAATCCCCAAAGGAGGGAGAAACAGAGGAGAAAGAATTATGAAGTGACCGTGCCCCATGGAGCATGCTTTCTCATGTTCTCTCATTCTGTCTCTGGTGAGCACACATGCCCTCTGGCAAAAGTTGAAAAAATATATTAGATTAATATTATTAGGTTAAATTTGAAACTCATAAAAACATATCCTTTGGGGTTATCTTTTATACAGGACAAAAATAATTTGTTTTTCTATTGGAAAAAAATTTGCAAGTTAATATGAAACTTCACAGAATCTGGGCTTTGGATCAATAGCAGATAGTGTGTCAGACAAAGGCACTTTTCTCTACAGAATTCAGTATTCCTTGGGTGAACCTGTTATTAGGTTGTCAGAAAAGTCACAATGCATTTTTTACATAGAAAAACATAGAAAAAAGTCATGACTTTTCTAACAACCCAATATATTATACAATGCTCCAATATGACATTAAAGAACCTTCCACTTGCCTATTTTCAAGTTTTCGGATCAGTTTTCTAACATCTCTAAGGCAGAATTTCCCAGTTCTGGTGCTGACCAGTCAGCCTCTTCCCCTGTATGACATTATTGTCCTTAGATGGGACTTTCTTTTCTTTTCTTTTCTTTTTTTGCAGTCAGAGACTATCTACTGTCTTCCAGGAGTTTTGAAGTGTCAAATACATAATACAGCCCATAGCACTCCACGAATTCCTTGTCTTCTTCTTCTTTTTGTAAAATAATTGTTTACTTGGGACCAGCAGATGATGTAATGTCATTGTGTTGTTGGACTTCTACATAGTCGACTGCAGTTTGAGTCCTGGTTCTGGCAGCTTAAAACTCATGCTGGGCACGTGTGCATGAGTGCCCAAAATTCTAAGAGGGGAATGGAGGAGAAGGGATTACTGTGTGGCCATTCCCCCTGAGGGGTGATTTCTCACTTTCTGTCTCTCTCAGGTGAGCACACACATCCTATAGCAAAAATCTCTCTAAATAATAATAATAAATAAATATTAATTTAATTTTAAAAAGTTTGCCACAGGGCATGTGTGCTCATGAGAGAGAGAGAAAGAGGCAAAGTGAGAAAGCGAGCCAACAGGTCCAGGACTCAAACCGTGGTCAGCCATGTGGGAGTCAAGCATCCCAACCACCATGCCACCTGCTGGTCCCCTTGTCTTCTTTTCTTAAAATTTAGAAATAAAGTAGAAGTTAAGCTTCTTTTCTAGTGATGAAAACCTATTATTATTATGAGTCTATGTTGCTCAGGCTGGCCTTGAGCTCATGGTCCTCCTACCTTAGCCTCTAGACGAGACTACAGGTATGTGTCACTGAACCTGTCTTACAACTTATTATTTTTACCAGAAAAATTTTATTTCCAAAGCAAAAATGGTGACTTAGAAAGACCCTCAAATGGACCATTACAGATCCCACAGTTGGAGGGCTCAGTCTCACAAGTGGACTCCCACATTGCTAACCGTAATTCAAGTTTCGGTCCTGGTAGCTTAAAAAATAACACGACATATGTGCATGCATGCTCAAAATCCCAGGGAGAGAATAGAGGAGAAGGGATTGTGGCATGGCTAACCCCTTGAGAGGTGGTTTCTCAGCTTTTTTCTCAGTTATTCTCTGTCTGGTAAGCAGACGTGCCCTATTGCAAAATCCTAGAAGAAGAAGAAGAAGAAGAAGAAGAAGAAGAAGAAGAAGAAGAAGAAGAAGAAGAGAACAACTCTAGATTGGATGGTGGCACAGCAGTAAAACACAATGGTCTATGAAGTTGGTCCACATAAGAAGATTCCAGGTTCATGTTCAGAGATATACCTGAGAATGCCAGACATGTGCATGCCCATAATCCAGGGCTGGCTGAAGCTGTGGGGTGGATCATGACATCAAGATCTTATTGAAGGTGCATCCGCTCTCTTTATCAGAAGAAATATATACACTTAAAAAAATAGAAAATAGGGGTCAGCAAGAGGTGTGGTGGTGCTGGACCACAGTTTGAATTCCAGACCTGGAGTCTTGCTTTCTCACTTTCCCTCTCTCTCTCTGGTGAGCACACGTGCTGTATAGCAATCTATCTATCTATCTATCTATCTATCTATCTATCTATCTATCTATCTATCTATCTATCTATCTATCTATCTATCTATCTATCTATCTATCTATCTATCTATCTATCTATCTATCTATCTATCTATCTATCTATCTATCTATCTATCTATCTATCTATCTATCTATCTATCTATCTATCTATATCTATCTATCATTATCTATCTATCTATAATATATGTATGTATAAACATATATGTGTACATACATATAATTAAATAATAAATAATTTTTAGAAAAATAGAAAATAACAAATCTAATCACATTGTCCCATATTTCATTGAATCAATCTCTTTGTCTTGGAACTAGGTCAGTCCAGTTAAACAGTGTGTCTCATTTCAGGAGACAGCAGTATAGATGGGAATAGCCTTTCTATGGTGTGAGCAATCAGGCATTTATGAGAGGGCATTTATTGTTTCTCAGCCTTTTGACTGATCAAGTGTAGCACGAGAGGGCATTTTTATGGAAACAAAAGAAAAACAAAGGTTAATGATTAGATAAACTTATAAACTCAGTTTTTTAGTCCAGAGCACAGTCAGCTCAGATTTTTAGATTGTGGCCTTGAAGCATTCTTAGAAGATAAGAGTGAAGTCAGGTAGTGACAATCCAATGAGTTTCCTGGTTTGCATTGTCATAGACATGGTTATTTCTTAGAGCAGAGCATAGAAGGGTTCAACTTCAGTTTATAGGGCTTTTTAGATAGTCCCAATAAGGGAATATCTGCAGTCAGATTTTAGTTTACAGAGGCAAGTCAGGTGGGTGAGAGGAAAAACTGGAAATGTTAATTACTGACAAAATACACAAAGTACAGTTTTCAAAGAGGAAAAACAGAACTCAAAAACAGTGAATACGGTTGACAGCATGATGAAAATGGAATGCTTTGTGATGCTGCGGCCACATGGAAAGGTCCTGAGTTTGTGTCCTGAAGTCTCCCTGTATATATGCCAAGTGGTGTGCATGTGGTCATGATCTTGAATGGCTGGGGGGGGGGCATCATGACATGAAGACCTTATTAAGTATGTTCCTCTCTCTCTCTGTCTCTCCTTATCTGTCTTATGGAAGAAATAAACTAAAAAAATATAGTCAGCATAAAAAGAATTTGACAATCCATAAGAATATGCTATAGTTTTTTCTGAAACATAGAATTTTTATCTCATTTCTATCAAAGATAATAAAATTATTAATCAGATTAATCTGTTTACAAAATAAGTCTAGTCTCTAAACTTGACCTGGATAGTGATTGATCACTTTTATAGTTTGGATGATGGTTTGGATGATGGCTTGCCCTCTTAAGTTTCATGTTTTTGATGTTGGGAGGTGGTGAGACCTAGTGGGTGGTGATTGCATCATGGAGGCAACACTCCTGTGAATAGATCAATGCCTTTTAAGTGGGTGAGTTCTAGTTCTCATGGAAAGGGGTTGGTTCTTGTGAGTACTGATTGCTATAAAAGAAAGAGCTGCCTGCAGCTGTCTCTTTCTTTCTGCATATACCTGGCATTTTCTGCTCTTCCTTTGATCATGGCGTAAACCTCCCACTATTTTGTGGTGGCTAATACTTTCCAGCCACCAGGACTGTTAATCAAAACAAACCTGTATTGGGCCAGCAGGTGGCATGGTGGGTTAAGGTGCTAGACTCCCATATGGCCAACTGTGGTTCAAGGCTCAGACCAGGCACTTGAAAATAATAAGGACATATGTGTGTGAATGCCCAAAATCCCAGGAGGAGAGTAGAGGAGAAGGGACTGTGGTGTCTCCATTCCCCCTGGGGGTGAGAGGGAAAATGAGAAATCATCCCCCCCAGGGAGATGGTCACATTGTAATCCTTTCTCCTCCATTTTCCTGGGATTTTGGGTGCACGTATCTCCTCCATTTTCCTGGGACTTTGGGTGCACGTATGCATGCACACACCACACACACACACACACACACACACACACACACATGCCTGGCATGATTTTAAAGCTGCTAGGACTTGAACTGTGGTTGGGCATGTGGGAGTTGAGCGCCTTAACCACCACCACACCACCACCTGCTGGCCATGTGACATACAGTATTTTAAGATAACAATTGGAATGACTGATAATATTATACAATTCCAAATAGACAGCAAAGATATAACAAGTTTCGAGGGATTTTATGCACTTTCAAAAATACTTAAATTAATAACATGTATCTTTATAAATATAACCTGAATAAGGTTAACTATCATTACTTAAGCATCATTACATCAGGTGTGAGTGCCTAAGATCCCAAGAGGAGAATGGAGAAGGGACTGCGGCGTGGCCATCCCCCTTGGGGGGGTGATTTCTTGCTTTCTCTCTGTCTCTCTGTCTCTCTGGTGAGTGCACATGCAAATATCTCTTTTAAGAAAATCTTGGCCCTGGAAGCTTGAAAATATGCCAGGTGCATGTGCATGTGTGCCCCAATTCCTGACAGGATGGAGAAAGGGAGGAAAAGGGACTATAGCATGACCCCATTGGGAGGTGCTTTCTTCTTCTCTCTTTCTCTCTCTCTCTCTGTCTGAGGGGAGGGCATACACACCCTCTGGCAATTAAAAAAAACAAGCAAGCAAAAAATGATTTTGAGAAGTTTGTGAAAAATGTCAAAAGGCTTAAACACTTATTATTGGGTTGTTGGAAAGGCCATGATGTATTTTTTTCAAAGGTCATTTATCTATATAAAGAATAAAGATCAATAATAATATATTGCCCATTTTGTTTGATAACCTTTTGCCATCTTTCAGTGAGCTTCATAATTCCTTGTTCATAGAAGGACCTGTCTTAATTGGCACAAAACTGAACAAGGTGCTCATTTACAGCCTCATCTGAGTTGAAAATTATACCATGCAAGGAATTTTGAAGAGAGCGAAACAAGTGGAAGTCTGAAGGGGCAAGGTCAGGCGAGTATGGTATGTATTACAACACATCCCGCCCAAGATCTAGTAATTTAAAAAAATATTTTAAATTATAATTATAATTAAAAAATTATTTTGGAGAGGTTTTTGCTATAGGGTGCATGTACTCTCCAGAAAGACAGAGAAAGATAGAGAGACAGAAAGCGAGAAATGACCCCCCAGGGGGATGGCCATGCTGCAATCCCTTTTCCTCCATTCTCCAATGGGGATCTTGGGCACACATGCACATATGCCCAGCGTGTGTTTCAGCCACCAGGTCCAAGACTTGAAATGTGGCGACTACATAGGAGTCCAGTGACATAGCATTACGCCAAATGCTGATCCCTAATTATTATTTTTTATACATTCAATTGCTATATATCATTCAGCTTGTACAGATAATTTTTTCAAATTTCTTTTTAAAAATTTATTTATTTATTTATAATCATTCACTGTACATTAATATGGTATACAAAATGAGATTTTCCATCCAGTATATTGTATATTGGCTCAATCAAGGATATTACCATACATGTTAACAACAAATAGTTTTCTATTTCTTGTTTCTTATATATTTTGCTTTTTTCATTTTTACCTCCTTGATTCCCTACTTCTCACCCTCTGCCAACTCCCCCCCTTCTCCCACACCATCTCTGGTATGTACAGTTATTTTCCATGCCTTTTTTCACATTTTATTTATTCACTAAAGATCTTAATTAATTTAAAGAATTTCAATAGCAAGGACCACTAATATATACATATTTATGAATGCACGTCTGACTTTAGGCGTAAACCTCAGCAAGTAAAGTGAACATACTATAAAGTAGCACCTTGCTGGGGCTATATAGCTTATTGCAGTCATTAAATAGGTATTAATAGGTTTTTAATGCATTTATTAATTTCAAAAAAGTTTTAGTTTTAGTAGATCAAAATAAAAAACGTTAAGAGAAATTTGCTTAAAACTTAAAGCCAGGAAAAAGGTTAGGATTCAGTTCAAATAGTAGGTAGATGAACCTATCAAAAGTTCAAGAGAAGACAAAAATCCTTAAATATGGAAATTAAAGCATTGAAGAAAATCAGTAATGTTTTAGTCTAAAGTAAAAAAATTTCTATTTCACTAGCTCAGACTCATGTAATTAATCTCTCTTCTATTGAATTTGCAGTGTTACATGGTCTGATCTTTCCATTTAAACTCTCGAAGTTAACATTCAACTCCAGACTTGTCCCTAGCATTAGGCTGGCCATTCTCTTGGTTGTTTCTTGTACTCTTATTTCTGTCTGTCCAACTTTAGTTTTCCTGGCATAGCACTCCCTTCAGCACTTCTTGGAGAGCCAGTCTGCTGTTGGTAAATTCTTTCAGGTTTCATTTATCTGAGAATGTTTTTCTTTTTTTTTTTTCCTCATATGAAATATAATCTTGCTGGGTATAGTATTCTTGGTTGAAATTGTTTTTCACTTAACACTGAATATCTTTTCCCATTCTTTCCTTGCTTGCATTGTGTCCAATGAGAGGTCCGATGTTAGCCTTATGGGATATCCTAGCCTTATGGGATATCCTTTGAAAGTAACTTGACTTTTCTCTATTGCCAATTTTAGCATCTTGTCTCTGTCTGTGGTTTTGGTCAATCTGGCTATAATGTGCCTTGGAAAAGATTTTCTTGGGTTGATTCTATGTGGGTCCCTTTGTATTTCTTTGGTCTGGATATTTGAGTGCCTCTATATGTTTGGAAAGTTTTCTTCCAAGATTTCATGGAATAGATTAGCAAGGCCCTGATTAGTTTCTTCACCTTCTGGGATACTGATTATCCAGCTGTTTGGGCATTTAATGGTATCTAGTATTACTCATATATTATTCTCAATTTTGGGGGTAATTTTCTCAGTCTTTTTGGTGAATTTCTCTAGGTCAAAGGTTCTATCTTCTACATCTGAGATTCAGTCTTCTGCATGTTCTGATCTGCTTTCGATATTTTCAAGGACAGTTTTGATTTTCTGTATTACAGCCTTTATCTCTAACAATTCCGTTTGGTTCTTTTTTATGGTGTGTATATCCTCTTTCAGATCATGGCAAGAACTTCCTCACCTCCTGGAATTCAATGTCTCTTTTCTCCTGCATCTTCTGGTGTTTATTGTCTCTATTCTCTTGTATCTCTATAAGCTTTGTCACTATGATTACTTTAAATTCTTTATCTGGCATTTCCATGAGTTCCTTTGTATTCTTTGTGGAGGAAGAGGAGTTATTCCTTTCCATTAGTGGAGAGATATTTTCTTGGTTTCTCATATTTCTTGTGCCTCTGCGGTGGTTTCTGGGCATCTGATAGATTATACATTTTTTCCCTATTCTTTGGAGTTAAATCTGAGCAATCAGAGGAATGCAGAAAGAGGTGGCCTACAGTCTAGCTCCTGTCTAGACTGGGGAGCAGGAGGGTGAAGTCTGAGCAGAGGGTCTTCTGTGGTTGAAATCTCTGACTGGCGCTGCTCAGAACTCAAATATAGATGACTGCTGATTGGCTTATCCTGGCTCCTGGCTAGACTGGGGAGCAGGAGGGTGAAATCTGGGTAGAAGGTTCTTGTATAGAGAATTTACCCAACATGAGATACACCTCAGACCAGTCCAATTGAAAATACTATACACATCATCAACAGGTAATAAAATATCTCTGTGTCCTACAAATGTCCTCCCTCTTCATTTTTTTCTACCTAATTACCTTACTTTTCCCCCTCACACCCTCCTTCTACACTGTCTCCAGTGTCCATAACTATTTCCAATGCTTTTATGTCCACCAATCTTTCAGTCTCTACCATAGAGTCTGGACAGTCGGTGTATGTTAAGTGGAGACATACAATGTCTCTCTTTCATAGCCTGACTCACTTCACTCAGAAATAAATCTTCCATATTCAGTCACTTTCTCTCAAATGCCAACGTCTTCTTTTTTATGACTGAATAGTATTCCATGGAGTATATGTGCCATATTTTCCAATACATTCATCTGTTCATGGACATTTGGGTTGGTTCCATGTTTTAGCAATCATCAATAATGCCGCAAAAATCATAGATGTGCAAGTGGTTTTCAGGCTGAGCATTTTCCTGTACTTTGGGTAGATACCCAGGAGTGGAATTGCTGGATCATATGGTAGTTCTATTTGTAGGTCTTTGAGGAACTCCTATATTGTTTTCCACAATGGCTGGATCAATTTACATTCCCACCAATGGTGTAGGAGAGTTCCCCTTTTATCACCTCCCTGCAAGAACTTATCATTTTTTTTTTAATCTTCACTATTCAGAGTGGGGTTAGGTGGTATCTCACTGTGGTTTTGATCTAATACTTTTTGATGGGTGATTAAACTTGTGTTTGGTTTTGCATTGTAGGGATGGAAAACAACTTCTTTACAATCACCAAGCTCTGGACACTTCTGGATGATGAATTTGTTCAAACTGTCTAATTGTCGACAGTACGCCTTTGAATTGACCGTTTTGTTCCTTGGTAGGAGTTTGAAAAACACACCTTTTAAAATACCACCACACTGAGGGCATGACCTTCCTCTGATGAATGTCTGCTTTTGATGTCATTTAAGGTGAATCATGTTGAGACCAAGACAGTTTGCATACCACATTGTTTTAAGAAATCCACTTTTTTCACCCTGGTATTTACACCCATTTATTGTGTTTGTATATCCAGTTGTCAATTAGTTTCAGTCATGGAATGCG
>NW_006204527.1:82595-83219 GCF_000334495.1 Tupaia belangeri chinensis | reverse complement strand
ATCCATTCATCTGTTCTGGGGCATTTGGGTTGGTTCCATGTCTTAGCAATTGTGAATAGTGCTGCAATAAACATTGATGTGCAAGCACTTTTCGATTAAGAATTTTTCTGTTCTTTTTTTTTTTTTTGGAGGTTTTCACTATAGGGTGCATGCGCTCGCCAGACAGACAGAGAGAGACATAGAGACAGAAAGTGAGAAATCACTCCCCGGGGGGATGGCCACGCCACAATCCCTTCTCCTCCATTCTCCTCTCAGGATCTTGGGCATGCATGCACATGCGCCTGGCGTGAGTTCTAAGCCACCGGGTCTGGGATGTGAACCCTGGTCAACTACGTGGGAATCCAGTGACATAGCCATTATGCTAACTTCTGGTTCCCAGAATTTTTCTGTTCTTAAGATGACATATGAATAGCCAAAAGGCATACGAAAAAATGCTCAACATCCCTCATCATAAGGGAAATGCAGATCAAAACAACAATGAGAGGGACCAGCAGTTAGCATAATGGCTATGTTGCTGGACTCCCACTTAGTCGACCGTGGTTCGCGTCCCAGACCCGGTGGCTTAAAACTCACGCCGGGCACGTGTGCATGAGTGCCCAAGATCCCGAGAGGAGAATGGAGGAG
>NW_006204527.1:79323-82556 GCF_000334495.1 Tupaia belangeri chinensis | reverse complement strand
AAAAAGGTAAGTGTTGGCGGGGGTGTGGTGAAAGGGGAACTCTCTTACACTGCTGGTGGGAATGTGAATTAGTCCAGCCACTGTGGAGAACAATTTGGAGATTACTCAAAAATCTACAAATAGAACTACCATATGATCCAGCAATCCCACTCCTTGGTATCTACCCAAAGCAATCCACTTTTAAAAATTTTTTATTTACATTTTAATCACATGTCTGTACAGTATACATTTCTTTTTCCAACACAAATACCATGCATGTCAGTCAAGACAAGCATATTATTATATACATTATCATCAACAAATAGCTTCTAATTTTTTTCAATGAAGCATACTTTTACCAGCTTTTTCCTTCTCCTTTCCCCTCCATCCCTTCCATACTAAATTCCCCCCCCCCACCTTTTATTGATTTACTAAAGATCTTACATTAAAAGTATGGACAAAGCTAGAATCTAGTGACAGGTGCACTGTAATTTTCTTCTGAAACATTTTTTTCTCTTTCTCCATTCCCCTTTACTAAAGAGAGGTATAAACTAACTTATTTGTAAACAAACAAAAAAAATAGGTTAATCTTAATTTGGTCTGTTATTTGCACAAAGTCCCAGAAGAATTCAATTTCTGATGCAAGGCAACAGATACTATTGTATTATTGAACTTATGCAAATAATTATTCTGCCACAAAATAAGAATGCTCACAAATATTTTCCAATTGCAAAGGGGCCAGGAAGGGAGAAAAGTTTATGTTTCAACTTAAAAAATTCTTTTTTAAAACAAATTGCTGAACCTATCAACAACTCAAAACAAAAATCCTTAAATGTGGAAGACAAAACATAGAAGAAAATCAGTAATGTTTTAGAAAAAAGTCATAGAATTCTATTTTAGCAGTTCAGTCTCATGTAATCTTTCTTTTGTTGAATTTGCAGTGTTACTGTGGTCTGACGTTTCCATTAACATTCAACATTATTACTGATGCTTCAGAACTTGTCCCTACCATTAAGTTGGCCTTTTTCTTGGTCAGTTTTTGTTCTCTTATCTGTCTGTCTTTACTTTTCCTGGTATAGTACTCCCTTCAGTACTTCTTGAAGAGATGGTCTGGTTTTGGTAAATTCTTTCAGGTTTCATTTATCTGAGAATTTTTTTTTAATCTTTTCTTCCTGTATGAAGGATAATCTTACTGGATGTAGTATTTTTGGTTGGAATTGTTTTTCACTTAACAGTTTGAATATAGTTTCCCATTCTTTCCTTGCTTGCATTGTTTCTGATGAGAGGTCCGATGTTAGCCTTATGGGATATCCTTTGAAAGTAACTTGATGTTTTTCTCTTGAAAATTTTAATATCTTGTCTCTGTCTGTGGTTTTGGTCAATCTGGCTATGATGTCCCTTGGAGAAGATCTTTTTGGGTTGCTTCTATGTGGGGTCCTTTGTATTTCTTTGATCTGGATATTTGAATGCCTTTCTATGTTTGAAAAGTTTTCTTCCAAGATTTCATGGATTAGATTATCAAGGCCCTGATTAGTTTCTTTACTTTCTGGGATACTGATTATCTGGATACTTGGGCATCTCTTGGTATCTAGTATTACTCATAATATTATTTTTTTGGATTATTTTCTCAGTGTGTTTGGTGAATTTCTCTAGGTCAGAGGTTCTGTCTTCTACATTTGCAGTTCAATCTTCTGCATGATCTAGTCTGCATTTAATATTTTCAAGAGAGGTTTTGATTTCCTGTATTACAACATTCATCTCTAACAGTTTGTTTTGATTCTTTTTTTTTGGAGAGGCTTTCGCTATAGGGCGCGTGCGCTCGCCAGAGAGAGACAGAGAGACAGAAAGCGAGAAATCACCCCCCAGGGGGAGATGGTCACGCCGCAATCCCTTCTCCTCCATTCTCCTCTCGGGATCTTGAGCACGCACGCACACGTGCCCAGCGTGAGTTCTAAGCCACCGGGTCTGGGACGTGAACCGCAGTCGACTACATGGGAGTCCAACGACATAGCCATTACGCTAACTGCTGGTTCCCATGTTTTGATTCTTTTTTATGGTGTGTATTTCCTTTCGCAGACCCTGAAAGAACTTGCTGACCTCTTGGAACTCATTGTCTCGTTTCTCCTGCGTTTTCTGGAGTTCTTTGCGTCTCTTCTCTTGCATCTCTGTTAGCTTTGTCACTATGAATATCCTAAATTCTTTATCTGACATTTCCACGAGTTCCATTGTACTGTCTGTGGATGATGAAGGGCTGTCCTTTCCCCTTAGGAGAGAGATATTTTCTAGATTTCCCATATTTCTTGTGCCTTTGTGGTGGTTTCTGGTCATCTGATGGATTATACATTAGTTCCTATCTTCTTGAAGTTAATTCTGAGTGTTAGAGATGTGCAGTAGGAGATGATCTGGCTTTTTGCTGGGTGTTGGGCTGGAAGGAGAGGTTTAGGGCAATTTTATTAACCCAATTATAAATTTAACTAGAAATGGCTTTTAGCCAAAACCAAAACAAATGCAATTTTTTAAAATTAAAATTTATTTATTTACATTCATTCACTATACTTTATTACAGCATACAAAATTAGATTTTCCATCCAGGGTACACTTTATATTGGCTCAGTGAAGCACATCAACATATGTGTTATCATCAACAAATAATTTTCCACTTCTTGTTTCCTTTATATTTTGCTTTTTTTCCCCATCCTTGATTCCCTATCTCTCACTCTCTGCCATGTCTCACCAACCTCCCACACTGTCTATGGTATTCATGGTTGTTTTCTATGCCTTTCCCCTCATTTTATTGATTTGCTAAAGAAATTAATCTAAGTATTTTCAATAGCAAGCTCAGCTGATATATACATATCCATGAACACAAGTCTAACTTTAGGCATAAATCTCAGTGAGTAGAATGAACATACTATAAAGTAGGACCAAGCTGGGGCTATATAGCTTACTGCAGTCATCAAATAGGTATTTTTAATGCTTTTTTTTTTTAATTTAAAGAAAAACAGTTTTCATGTTTTTTTTTTTATCCTGAAACTTTTAAAAATTAATTAATTTACATTCATCCCCAAAGCATCATAACAGCATACAAAATGTGGTTTCCCATCCAGAATATACTGCATAGTGGCTTAATCATGCATGTTATTATCAATAATTTTCCATTTCTATTTTCATATATACCTCTATGTCTGACCCTCTGCCCTTTCTCACCCTCTTCTCACACTATCTCTGGTGTCTACAGTTGTCTTCCATTCCTT
>NW_006204527.1:70596-78839 GCF_000334495.1 Tupaia belangeri chinensis | reverse complement strand
TTTTCCCTTAACACTTTGAATATATTTTCCCATTCTTTCCTTGCTTGCATTTTTTCCAATGAGAGGTCTGCTGTTAGCCTGATGGGATACCCTTTGTAGGTAACTTACTGTTTATCTCTTGCCAATCTTAGTATCTTGACTTTATCTGTGGTTTTGATCAATCTGGCTATAATGTGTCTTGGAGAAGATCTTCTTGGGTTGATTCTCTTTGGGGTCCTTTGTATTTCTTGGGACTGGATCTTTGAGTGCCTCTCCAGGTTTGGAAAGTTTTCCTACAGGATTTCATGGAATAGATTATCAATGCCTTTATGAGTCTCTTTGCCTCATGGGATGCCAGTTATCCAGGTGTTTGGACATTTGATGGTATCTAGTATTTCTTGTATATTATGCTTATTTTCTTGGGCAATTTTCTCAGTCTTCATGGTGGATTTTTTCTAGGCCAGCATTTTTTTCCTTCTACATCAGAGATTCTATTTTCTGTATGATCTTGTCTACTTTTAATACTTTCAAGGGAGATTTTGACTTCCTGTATTACAGCCTTCATTTCCAATAGGTCTATTTGATTCTTTTTTAAAGTGTGTAATTCCTCTTTTAGATCTTGGAAGAATTTCATCACCTTCTGGAACTCGTCAGCTCCTTTCTCCTTTCTCTTCTGCAGTTTATTGTCTCTCTTCTCTTCTGTCTCTGTTAGCTTTGCCATTATGAATGTTCTAAGTTCTTTATCAGACATTTCTATGATTTCCTTTCCATTGAATTGTCTGTGGATGAAGAGGAGCTATTCTTTTCCCTTGGAGAAGAGGTGTTTTCTTGCTTTCCCATATTTCTTGTGGCCCTGCAGTGATGGATGGTGTGTTTCTTCCCAAACTTGAAGTTCAATCTGAGCATCCAGGAGCATGCAGAAAGAGGTGATCTGGAATCTTTTTTCTGTTCTGTTTTTATCCCTTGGTGCAGCAGATTCAGTAGACTTTGAGGAATA
This sequence comes from Tupaia belangeri chinensis, assembly GCF_000334495.1. Classification (NCBI taxonomy): domain Eukaryota; kingdom Metazoa; phylum Chordata; class Mammalia; order Scandentia; family Tupaiidae; genus Tupaia; species Tupaia belangeri. Next base: position 77,863 of record NW_006204527.1, on the reverse strand, counting down.
TGTTAACCCTAATAGTATTTGGATATTTGGCTATACTTCCCTTAGATCTGTCTAGAAACAGAGTGAATGGAGATTGAAGAGCAGAGGGATGAGATAAAAGAAAAAGAAAAGGAAACAGAGAGAGAGAAACAACAGAAAAAACAACAATGAAGAAACAGAGAAAAAGAGAATAAAAAAATTTAAAAAACTAAAAAATTATTATTTTTTTAAAAAAGCAAAAAGTAGAAAACCTTGCAGTGCATAAGCACAGCATTAAATCACTAGTTCTCAGGAGTGATGAAGGTGTCTTCCTCTGAAGGCATGTGTCCCCTTGCCTCTCCTGGGTTGGGAGGGGAAGAGGGGATTATTAACAAGATAAAGAGAAAGGAGGGGCTGAGAGCTGAGAAAATGCTTTATCTTAAAAGATTTTTAAAAGCGGGACCAGTAGTTAGTGTAATGGTTATGTCGCTGAACTTCCATGTAGTCCACTTTGGTTTGAGTCCCGGACCTGGCGGCTTAAACTCACACTGGGCGTGTGTGCCCATGATCCTGAGAGGAGAATGGAGGAGAAGGGATTGTGGCATGGCCATCCCCCCTGGGGGGTGATTTCTCACTTTCTATCTCTCTGTCTCTCTCTGTTTTTCTGGCAAGTGCACACACCCTATAGCAAAAACCTCTCAAAAAATTAAAACAGAAAAATTACAAAGAAATGAGAAGACAGAGACAGAGGTAGAGAGAGACAGAGACAGAAACTGAAGGCTTGAAAGGCTTTCTACCACTTGAGTTTGTTGTCTGTAGGCTGAATTATCAGTGGAAAATTTTCATTTGTCTTATTTCCCTGAAATCACTAGTTCTCAGGAGCCATGCAAGTGTCTTTTTCTGAAGGCCTGTCCCCTTGCCTCTCCACTCGAGTTTGTGGGCTGTGGGCTGGAAGCTGAATTATCAGTGGAAAATCTTGATTTCTCTAATTTCTCTGAACTCACTAGTTCTCAGGAGCCATGAAAACGGAGTTCATTTTTAAAAAAAATTCAGGCTCAGTTAACTAGAGATTTTTTAAAATTTTTATTTTATATTTTAATTTTTATTTACATTTTAAAAATACTTTAAATTACATTATTTAGCTTACAAGGTGATCATTTCAATATATGAATATTTCTCCCTGGTCTAGTTGATCAAAATATAGCAACACTACCTCCCTGTCTCAACTAGAGATTTTTAAGTTTGTTTATTAGATTTCTAAATATTGCCATGATACTGACAAGGACTCAATTAAATTTTTTTTTTGAGAAGAAAAGTGTAAGTAAATCAGTACAGAAAAGTTAATGTAGTTTAAAATTAAAGCAAGGCACTGAAAATGCCACTTTCCAGTTAAAAGGGCAGGGCTAGGCCCACCTCAGATGCAAATGGATTCTGGATTTTCACTGGGTGATGGGCTGGAAGGAGAGAACAATCCACTTTTCATCACCAGTTTTCAGTAGCTTAAAAAAAATGATTGTGTTCCTCATGTTTAATGAGCATATCACAGATGTTTATATGCACTGTCAAACAAACTTCTTAGAGTTCATGAGGAACCCAAATATCAAGCTTGCTAATGTATCCCAACTTCTTCAGATTATCATTGTCATGCTTGAATGATGGATGTTCAATGTTTCTGCAATTTTTTGTGTTGTGTAACATGGGTTTGACTAGATCAATGCCTTTATTTTGTCATCATCAACCTTGGTGGGTTTCCCTGATTGAGGAGCATTGTTGACATCAAAATTACTAGCATGGAGCTTTGTGAACCGTTTTTGGCACTGATGTTCTTGTAGAGCAGTGTCACTGTAAACTACGCAACTTCTCACAGGCTCAATGCACATTCTTCCCTTTACAGAAGTAAAACAGTAAAATATGGTGAAAATGCAGTTTGGTCTTCCATCTTCAACCTGTAAAATCTCCAAAATTCAACCAAATCACTTAATTTTCTTTTTAGAAGAAAGCTAGAACTGTTAGCTGGAAATAACATAGATGTGAATGACTCTAGTACTTCCAAAAATGAACTAGTGCCATCTGTTGCAAAAATGCTTCATGGCTTTTTTGGCAACCCAATATATAGGATCACAGATAACTATGAGACAATACTTATCTATCTATCTAACCAGAGTGACAATAAATTATTTCAAAGACAAAATGGAAAGTAAAATTTATTTTTTAAAAAGTCCTTTAACTCTTTCCATATTGAGAAAACTTCATTTTTTAAAGTAATCAAATCCCCAATAAAGACAACATAAAACAGAGGAAACTATTTTGATAAGACACAGTATTTGTTTCCTAGGCATATTACTCAGCTCCTGATCTGGCTCTGACCCTACCCACCTAATTTCTTTGCACGTTGTGCGTCATCTCCTTTTGGAGCTCAAATTACTCTGGGAGATCTTAATGAAGCTCAGCATAGACAGCCAGATGGCCTGGTTCAAATCCTGGGCCTATTGCTCAGGAGCTGTATAACCTTAGGCAAGTTACTTATCTGTGTATGTCTCAGTATCCTTATTTACAGATTAGTAAAAATGATTGCATTAGGTTCCATAAATTGTCTTTACTCCTAAGGCTAGATAGAGGATTAAGTGGAGAGGTGTGTTTAAGGCAGTGAGAAGCATGTGTGGATACAGTGAGCTCCCTGTTAGTGTCAGCTGCTGCTGTGATGATGACTGTTGTACATACAAGGTCTGTCTCCTTCCACCTTGGGGACCTTTACTTGCTGGTGCCTCTGCCTGGAATACCATATCCTTTGATTGTACATGCTTTAGATGTTAACTCCCAAACCTCATTATATGTTCCCAAATCTCCTTGTAATTTTCTGTCCCAACACCCATGTGCAATTTTGTCTTTTTAGAGTAGTGATTTAAGAAAAATTATTTTTTTTATCTGTCTCTAGACTGTGAACTTGAGGGCAGGGGATGAGTTATTTTGCTATGATTGATATCTTGGATAACAAGGACGGAGCCTGACACCTTAAAAAATACATGTTAGATGAATGAACAAGTGGAGTAGTTGAGCCACTCAGAAGCAACTTCTCCACTGGGAAAACACTGCCCAACTGTGGCTGACATCCCAGAGATTCCAGGGTTGAGAGATGCCCTGATACACAGGCTGGGAGGTGCCATTCACGATGTTCTTTCTGACTGGGCTTCAAGCAGGAGGGCCTAGAGACATCCCTTCACTATATAGTGGTCTGGGAAGGTAGATTTTTAACAAGTTTATTCATTTCTTTCATAAGAGGGAGATTATATATGATCTGGAAAATTGAATCCATGATCTTCCATGTGGATCTGACATCACTTGAGCAGTGTGTTATGACTGTGCCACTGAGCCATGGCTCCTTTTTTTTTTGGTTACTTTTTTTTTCCAGTTGTCAGAGAGTATACTTACCAGAGAGACAGAGAAAGAGAGGGAGAGGGAGAAATCATCCCTCCAGTGTTGCATGGTCACCCCACAATTCCTTCTCAATTTATGTGTCTTGTCAGGATTTTACATATACACATACAAATGTCTGGTTTATTTTTGAAGCCACTGGGGCTACACAGTTGGCTATGTGAGATCTGGCTCCCTTAACCACTAGGCTATGAGGCTGGTTCTCAATGGCTCATATTCTTGATCTCCCGACTGGAAGAGCACTTGTCATTAGACTCACTCAACACTTTCCATCATGGGTAAAGCTCTAGTAATGTCTGAGCTGAGCCCATGGGCTAAGTTCTAAATAGCATAGAATGTCTTTAATCAGATATATCAAGCCCATAATTATCCTCAAAGAGAGCCTGTGTCCTTTTTCCTTCTAAAATAATTTGAACATTAGGAACTTTTAATGAAAACTAGGGTTGGTGTCACTCAGCACTAAGATCATGCATAAGAAGTGAGAAGATAGAGATGGTGTTAAAAGGGGTTGGATGTTTATAATGCAAGGTAATTGCAGTGTTGTTCCATGACATGCATTTTGTTTTTGAAAACTGAAATTAGTTTTTGATGTCTTTTGAGATCCTTAATGCCTTTTTAATTCACAGAGCCTCTTTTCTCAATTTTCTATGCTCCTCAGAGAGCGCTGAGGACAGATGACATTCTGAGAAGAGGGGCTGAGGGTGAACATGGGCAGAGCTGCTGCAATAGGATGGGCAAACTCCCAAACCTGTTCCATTGTGGGCAGTATAAGAAGTATATGGAGTTCATATGTAAAGGGTGAGGGATGCCAGTCCTATCATGGCTGAGCCATGACTGCTGGGGAGATTTGCAGAAGGGTCTCTCATTTCATAAGGAACTCAAGTCTGCAAATGTGCTGCACACACAGGCTATGATCTCTGCCAAGGAAAAGTCATTGTTCCAGCTACTCACCTGGATGCTGGCCAGTGCCAAACATCAAAAAACTCACAAACACTTGCTAATTTCACTCAGAAATTGAGTTTATTCCTCTGGTTCTGACACCCTGTGCATGCAGTGTGAAGAAAGAGCTTGGCTCAGAGTGACCTCTTTTCTATATTCTCATCCCATCCTGAGTGAGTGTTACCCTCCAGGGCTTGGTGGATAACATCACCTATCTGGAACAACTTCTTCTGTTGGCCTTACTTTGGTGAGCTACCCGCAGCCTCATGAGTGCTGACCCGTAGCCAGGGGAGCATACCCAGATCACTTTAAAACCAAATAGAAAACACTTCTAATGGGCTGTTCCCTTAGCCTGGTGGTTAAGAGAGCTAGGTCTCATATGATTGACAGTGGTTCAAATCCTGGCCCTGGTAGCTTGAGAAACACACCAGGCGTGTGTGTGTGTGTGTGCCCCAAATCCAAACAGGATGGAGAAATGGAGGATAAGGGATTGTGTGACTCTACCCCATTGGGGGATACTTTCTCTCTGTCTCTCTCTCTCTTTGTCTCTGGTAACTGCATGAACCCTTTGACAATTAGGACTTCCAGTATTATATTCAATAGGAGTGGATAGAGTGAACAGTCTTGTCTTATACCAGTTTTTAGTGGAAAAGATTTCAGCTTTCCCAATTCAGTATACTATTAGCCATAGGCTTTTCATAGATGGCTTTTATTATGCTGAGAAATGATCTTTCTATGCAGATTTTACTGAGAGTCTTAATCATGAAGGAATGTTATATTTTGTCAAATGCTTTTTCTGCATCAATTGAAATGATCATATGGTTTTTAATCTTTTCTTTCTGTTAATATAGTATATCACACTTATGGTTTTGCATATGTTGAACCACCCTTGCATCCCTGGAATAAATCCTACCTGGTCATGAAGAATAATCTTTTTTGTATGCTGTTGGATAAAGTTTGCAATTATCTTGTTGAGAATTTTTGCATCTGTATTCATCAGAGATATAGGTGATATAGGTCTGTAGTTTTCCTTTTGTGTCATATCCTTATCTGTTTTGGGAATGAGGGTGATGGAAGCTTTGTAGAATGAATTTGGAAGGGTTCTTTCCTTTTGGATCTCTAGAAATAGTTTGAGTAGAATGGGGGTTAGGAACCATGTGGGAGTCCAGTGCTTTAACCACTACAGCACCTGCTGCCCCCAGATGTGATATATATACATATATATGTAATATGTATATATATTTTTTTTTTTTTAAGAGAGGTTTTTGCTGTAGGGTTCATGCATTTGCCAGAAAGACAGGGAGACAGAAAACGAGAAATCACTCTTTGGGGGGATGGTCATGCTGCAATCCCTTCTTCCCCATTCTCTCAGGATCTTGGACACACATGCACACACGCCTGGCATGAGTGGCATGAGTTTAAGCTGCTGGGTTATATATTATATATAATTTTTTTTTGTAAGAGAGGTTTTAGCTATAGGGTGCATGTGCTTTCCAGAAAGACAGAGAGACAGAAAGTGGGCAATAAGCTTCTAGCACGAATAGCCATGATGCAATCTCTTCTCCTCCATTCTCCTCTCAGGATCTTGGGCACACACGCACAAGTGCCCAGCGTGAGTTTAAGGGGCTGTGTCCAAGACTCAAACTGTGGTCGACTACATGGAAGCCCAGCAACGTAACCATTATACCATCTGCTGGCTTGCAGATGTGATATCTTTATATGGGAGGAATAAGGTCATGAGAACAGTGGGCATTTTGATTAGGTTACTTGCCATTGTGATTTAATAACTCCCTCCATGAGCATAGGTTGAAATATTTTAGTGGTTTTGTTTAAGTAATGGAGGGTTCTGATCAAAGGCTTTCCTGATGGGAAACTCCCTAAAGGTCATTCAGGTGTTAATATAACACAAGGTAGAAAGAAAAGAGTAAAGAAAAGCATTTTTTATATAGAAAAAATTTGATGTGGCAAAATGTTTATGCTAAAGTAAAATGACTGGACTATGGAAAGAAAAAGGGATAAATACTAAAATACTAAGTCTAACATGTTAAGTAAAGGCTTGAGTTATGTTCAAATGGAGTGTTTGAGAATGTTGAAAGGGTTGATAGGTAATCTTATGAAAGGATTATATATATGACAAGTTGGCTAAATTTTGAAGAAAGTATTATAAGTTTTCCTAAAAGGTGTCTAAGGTGATTTTTCCCCCTCTATTAAAACAAGAAGGATTATATATATGACAAGTTGGCTAAATTTTGAAGAAAGTATTATAAGTTTTCCTAAAAGGTGTCTAAGGTGATTTTTCCCCCTCTATTAAAACAAGATTTTTTAAAAAGTATTTATCTGCTCTAAGTAAAATACAGTCATACTTGGAGAGGTTTCTTTACAGCCTAACTTTCTTAAGAAAACGGATTTGTGTGCTTTATGTTTGTATTTATTGGGTTTTGATTACTTAGAAAACTGAGCTTCAAGAGAAGAAGCCACGGGCCTTCAGGAGAAGGTTCCACATGGCTACAGGAAACTAGATTTTTAAGGGAATGAAGATTCTCTACTACTACATCAGCCTCCAACAAACGAGCAAGCAGCAGAAGACAAGGTTCCCAATGGCTTTAAGGCTGAACTTCAAGAATTTGAAAGAAACACAACATCCATCAGATGACAAGAAATCACCGCCAGATCACGAGAAATATGGGAAAACAAGAAAATACCTCTCCTCCAAGGGAAAAGAGTAACTCTTCTTCATCCACAAGCAGTTCAGTGAAAATCATGGAAATGTCTGGTAAGGAATTCAGATAATTCATAATGTCTAAGCTAACAGAGATGGAAGAGAAGAGAGATAATGAACTGCTAAAGGGAAAGGAGAAAGAAGTTGATGAGTTCCAGGAGATGAGGAAATTCCTGCAAGATCTAAAAGAGGAATTACACACTTTACAAAAGACTCAAA
>NW_006204527.1:69352-69989 GCF_000334495.1 Tupaia belangeri chinensis | reverse complement strand
TTGATTTAAGTTAAAACTGGTTTTCTTAGTAGTAACGAGTGAACTCACCATTGAAAGTAGTTAGGTTATGTAGGAAATTGTGTGATCAATGCAATGTGGGTGGGAAGGGAATGGAGGACAATTTTGGACACCCGAGGTAGTGTGAGAGGAGGGTGGGAATGTACAGAGGGTCAGAAAGAGGGGTGGAAATAATTCTAGGAACTAGAATTGGACTTTTTTTTTTTAATGTGCATGATTAAGTCACTATGCAGTGTGTACTGGATGGGAGATTGCATTTTGTGTGCTGTGATGATGCTTAGGGAAGGAATGTAAATTGAGTTACAAAAAAAAAAAGTTTCAGGAAAAAAATATAGCTATTCAATGACTGCAGTAGGATATGTAGCTCAAGCTAGGTGCTACTTTATAGGATGCGTAAAGTTAGACTTGTGTTAGCCCCAGCTAGGTGCTACTTTATAGGATGCATAAAGTTAGACTTGTGCTCATGGAAATGCATGTGTCACCTGTGTTTGCTATTAGGGTATTTGGATTGACTAGGGTCTTTGGTGATTCAATAAAATGTGGGGGGAAAACAGTATAGAAAGCAAACATAGATACCAGAGACAGTGTGGGAGGAGAGCAGGAGGTGGCAGAGGATGGG
>NW_006204527.1:66436-69260 GCF_000334495.1 Tupaia belangeri chinensis | reverse complement strand
AATATACAGTATACTCTGGATGGAAAATCTCATTTTGTATGCTGTAATGATGTACAGTGAATGAATGCAAATAAATAAATTGAAAAAAAAATCTAATAAAAAATACTGAGCTTCAAAAGCTTAAACCTTTTAACTGTATAGCTTTCTATAATTGATATTAAAGTATTTTGTTGTAAATAAATATCACACTCAGTGACCAATTTAGTGTAAATAAATATCACACTCAGTGACCTATGATCCTGTTTTGATAAAATGTAAGTTTTCTGACATCTTTGACATCAATATCAAATTCTAAATTAAGCATTTTTGACCTAAAATTTGACTTTTGGGTTTTCTAGTTGGGCCCTTGGAAAACCCCAAAGAATGTATCTCTCATTTTGTAGATGCCTATCTGATATATAAATTTACATGAAAAGCATTGTCAACTGATGAAAATAATCTCTTTCAAGGTTATATTTGCATAAATACATTATTTATATAAATGTACTCAAGATCATATAAAAATATAAAAGTTTAATAGCTCTGATATGACACTGTCTATCATGATTCTGGTTGTTACCCTAAAATGCTATGTACAATAGAAATAGCTAAAGATAGGGCAGTTCTCAGCTCTCAAGCAGAGCCTACTTCCATCTGCAGACCCCTCCCCAGTTAGGGAAACTAAGGCAGGGCCACACACTGGCCCCAGTTCTCTAGCTCTAGCCCCCAGCTTCCAACCTCAGAGCCCCCCTCCTCCCCACCAGGCTGGGCAGCTTTCAGCTCTCAAGCAGAGCCCATTTCCATATCCAGCCCCCTGCCCAGTCAAGGAAACTGAGGTGGGGCCACCCATTGGCTGAGTTCCCAGCCCTGAGCTCCCAACCTCAGAGCCCTCCTCCTCCCCACCAGCAAGGTAGGCTTTTTTCACATTTTTTTCTTTTTGCTAATTCTTTACTTCTTACCCCATGGGGCAACTCTCAACTCACAAGCAAAGCCCACTTGCATCTGAAGCCCCCTGCTGATATCATGCACTATACAAGCACAAAACCAGCACACGACTTTTTCTTTTTTTACCTTTTTCATATTATTTTTTTCCCTCTTATACTAGCATCTTCTCCTCACCCTCCACCCATCCAGAGGGACTATACATGTCTAGAATCATAGGTTTCAAATATCCTAGCATTGTGAGGCTCCCAGAGATCCTCACCTCATACTGAACCACCTGCTAAAAAAGAAGAAAGTGCTCTTCAGAAACCTGAATAGAGGGACCAGCAGTTAGCATAATGATTATGTCGCTGAACTCCCATGTAGCCAACCATGGTTCGAGTCCCGGATCTGGTGGCTTTGGCGAGCACAGGCGCCTCATAGGAAAAATCTCTCAAAAAAAAAAAATAATCCTCCCTTGGGGACTACATTGCTAAACACAGCAGAAGAGAGACTTTGGCACAGAAGCAATCCATAGCAAAAGGGAAGCAAACTAGTTACCACTGTCAGAAACATTCTTCAAAAAGGTATCCAAAAGTGAAGACATCAACCAATGGCTAGAAGTTGCTTAAGAGCCTCAGGTTTGAAAAAACCAGGAAATATGTCTCCATCAAGAGAACACAATAACTCTTCCTCTATCTGTTGAAAAAAACAAAAACAAAAACAAAAACAGAAGAAGTTACCAAAATGTCAGAGAAAGAATTCAGGACATTAGTAGTGACAAAACTCTATGAGTTGGAGCAGAAAAGAGACAGCTAACTGCAGGAGATGAGGAAGTTCTTCCATAATTTGAAATAAAAAATGGACACCATAATAAAGAATCAAATGGAACGATTAGAGGTGAAGTCTGTAATACAGAAAATCAAAAACTCTCTTGAAAGTATTAAAAGCCAATTAGACCATGCTGAAGATTGACTCTTGGATGCAGAAGACAAAACCTTTGACCTAGAAAATACCACCACCAAAAGGATAGAGAAAATACCAAAAAAAAAATGAGGATAATATAAGAGAAATACTATATTCCATTAAACGTCCAAACATCCAAGTGATTGGTATATCAGAAGATGAAGAAACTAATAAGCATTAAAAGTCTATTCCATGAAATCCTGCAAGAAAACTTTCCAAGTCTAGAGAAGCACTCAAGCATCTAGACCAAAGAAATACAAAGGACCCTGAATAGAATCAACCCAAGAAGATCCTCTCCATGGCACATCTGGTCAAAACCACAGATAAAGACTAGATACTAAAACTGGCAAGAGAGAAATGTCAAGTGACTTATGAAGGTCATCCAATCAGGCTAAAACTGGACCTTTCAATGGACACAATTCAAGCAAGAAAAGAATGGGAAGACATATCAAAAGCGTTAAGAGAGTGTCCCGGCCTGCAGGACAGTTGAACAGGTTTCCTGAGGGAAGGAGTGAGAGACAGGACGAATGGCACTCTGTCACAGCACAGAGATGATGCAGTGTCTCTTCAGGGTCATCTCTTTATTGTGGGCAGCATGGAGATGATGTGGTGTCATAGCTCAGGGTCGTCCGGAGATGACGCGGTGTCACAGCTCTTCAGGGTCTTCAGGGTCGTCTGGTGATTATAGGCCAGGGATTGTGGTTATATACATGTTGGTGGGCCATGATTGGTTGAATGAAGGATAGTAAAAGGTGGGTTATGATTGGTTGCTTTGTGGATCAATCATGAGGTGCCAGATAGACAAATCTGAGGGAGTCTAAGCTCACTGATTTGCTATGGGAAGTGGCCAATCAGAGTATGGTTTTGAAGGTGAGGTTTTTGAAGGGGAGCCAATTGTGGCCTTTGTAATTGTTTGCTCTCTGAGCCTAAGATGGCAATAGTAAGAGACTCATGAAAA
>NW_006204527.1:63634-65384 GCF_000334495.1 Tupaia belangeri chinensis | reverse complement strand
TTGTTTACAAAAAGAGGCAAAATTGTTTCCTGTGTAACCTGGGCCATTATCTGTCTTACTTCGTTGAGGATTACCTATAACAGAGAGTGCGGCAAGTACATGGGAAATAACATGTTTGCCAGCTTCTCCAGTTTGTGCCGTGGCAAAAATGAAACCGCTGAAGGTATCAACAGTAACATGAGCATATTTGATAGTACCAAATTCAGTGATATAAGTGACGTCCATATGCCATAATGTGTTAGGCATAAGGCCTCTAAGGTTAACACCTAGATGTAGTGTAGGCAAAAGGGTAAGACAGGCTGGACACTGTTTTACAATTTGTTGGGCCTGTTATTGAGTAATTTTAAACATGAGGTGAAGTGTGTGAGAATTCAAATGATGTAGCTTATGTGCAGCAATGGCGTCTGAAAGATTTTTATCAGCTTTTGTAGAAGCAATAAAGGAATGTTTAGTGGCAAGATCAGAGCAGCGGTTGCCCTCAGTCAGAGGACCAGGTAAGTCGGTATGTGCATGTAAATGGCCAATATAAAAGGATAGCTCTCGATTTCTAATGAGAGACTGTAGTTGGCGGAAAAGTTGTGCAGCCTGAGAAACTTGTTTAATTTGTGCCACGGTTTCTAGAAGTGGAACAGACATAGCAATATAAGCACTATCTGTATATAAATTAAAAGGCATATTAGGAAAATTGGAAAAGACTGCAATGACTGCCTGCAGATCAATCTGATGTTGAGAATGTGGTATATGTAACTGTCTGATCAGAGAAAGAATAGGAAGCAGTCCCGTTAGAAGAACCGTCAGTAAAAACCAATAAAGCATTTGAAACAGGATGAAGTGAAGTTCGTACAGGGAAAACAAAATCATGGGTAGACAAAAAAATATAAAAATTTATCTGGAGGAAGATGGTTATCAATAGTTCCAGTAAAGGAAGCACATGCAATAGGCCAGAAATTTGTTTGTTGGAATAGCTAATTAACTTGATCTTTAGTATATGGCTGGATAATTGTATCAGGGTCTTTACCAAAATAAGTAATGCTTAAATTTCGAGCCTTACTGATAATATCAGCTACAGCTTGATAATAAGGGTATATAATCTTTGAAGGAGAAGATGGTAAGTGAACCCACATGATTGGAGTGGATTGCCAGAACACAGCTATTGGCGTGACCGAAGTGCGACAAATAATAAGGAATAATGGCAGTCTGTAATCAATGGCTGTGATGAATTGAGAGGCAATGGCCTTTTCTACTATAGAGAGAGCTTGACGGCCCTTCTCTGTAAGTAGGCGAGGAGATTTAGGATTGGCGTCTCTTTGCAAGATATTAAACAAGAGTTTAAGCTGGCCTGTGGTTAACTTGAGGTATGGGCGGATACAGTTGATATCGCCCAATAGTTTTTGAGTCTGTAATCAATGGCTGTGATGAATTGAGAGGCAATGGCCTTTTCTACTATAGAGAGAGCTTGACGGCCCTTCTCTGTAAGTAGGCGAGGAGATTTAGGATTGGCGTCTCTTTGCAAGATATTAAACAAGAGTTTAAGCTGGCCTGTGGTTAACTTGAGGTATGGGCGGATACAGTTGATATCGCCCAATAGTTTTTGAAAATCATTTAAGGTTTTTAACTTGTCAAGTCTAAATTGTATCTTTGGAGTGGTGATTTTTTAGCCAGAAAGATGGTATCCTAGGTAAGTATATGGGTCTTTAAGTTGTACCTTTTCAGGGGCAATCTTTAGTCCTCGAATGGAAAGTTGTTTTTT
>NW_006204527.1:62965-63565 GCF_000334495.1 Tupaia belangeri chinensis | reverse complement strand
TAATGGATGATATATATTTGATTCCATTTATTCCTAACTGGCTGCAATGCGGCAGCAACATATTTTTGGCACAGAGTAGGGCTGTTGGCCATGCCCTGGGGTAGGACTTTCCACTAGTAATGCTTCATGGGTTCTTTAAAATTAGTTGATGGGATGTTAAAGACAAATCTTTGTTGATCTGAAGGGTGTAAAGGAATGGTATGAAAACAATCTTGGAGATCAACAATTATATTGAAGAAGTCTAAAGGAATGGCTACCAGAGATGGCAGCTGTAAGACGCCCATGGGAACCATAGTCTTATTGATTGCTCTTAAGTCTTGGAGTAGATGCCATTTACCTGATTTTTTTCTTAATAACAAAGATAGGGGTGTTCTATGGTGAAGTGCTGTCGACAATGTGTCCTGCCTCAAATTGTTCCTGTACTAACATTTGGGCAGCTTGAAGTTTTTCAGAAGAGGCCATTGATCAACCCACATGGGCACATCATCTTTCCAGGAGATTTTAACAGCATGGGGTACAGGAATATCAATGGCCATTAGGATAAATTTCCCAGTCCTGTCCTATTAAATTTAGGTTTTGGTATCAAGGGATGGATGATAC
>NW_006204527.1:55244-61801 GCF_000334495.1 Tupaia belangeri chinensis | reverse complement strand
AGCGTCTACATATTCTGATTTCCAAAGTAAGTAATCTCCTCCTGAAAGTATAGCTAGGCTAATGTTTGCCAATCAGACGGGGTGAGCCAGTCCTCGGCAACAGCTTCAACTATAGCTAAGGTATACGGAGCAGTAGCTCCGTATTGGGCGACTGCGACCTTAATTTCTTTTACCATTTTAAAGTCAAACCCGCTGTGACAGCGCCAAACCTGTCCTTGGGGATCTGTATTTTCTGTAACAGGGAATGTCTCAAAGTCTGTCGTATGTGATCCCTGAACTAGTTTTGTTTCTTTGTCTGTATTGGTTTTTAGTTTCTCTAATTGTGATATTAGTTCCCAGTGTTCTTTTTCTAATTGAATCTGTTCTTTTAATTGTTTTATTTTATTCAAAATCTCTTCCTTAGGGTAAATAACCAGCATCAAAGGTGGTGCAGATGCAATTGAGATGTAGGGTGGCGGTCGTTTTTTGAAAGGCGGCCATTTCGAATCATGGTACTTGCCTGCCTCCGTTTCTGAAGTTTCTCAGGTGGCCATTTTGAATTACTGTACTTAGCTGACTCAGTTTCTAAAATTTCTTCAGACAGCCAATTTGGATTATTGCATTTGTCAGCCTCGGCCTCTAAGATTTCATCTTCTGAACTAGATGATGACTCATTTTTTCTTTGGCTCTTGTAGAGCCTTAAGGTTGTTTTTCTTTTTCAGTTTTTTAGATTTTTTGGGTTTTGTCTCACTTTCAGAGCTTTTAACTTCTTCCTCACTATCTCGGGAAGTAAGATCCTTTCCCTTTTCTTTTTCAATTTTAAGATCTCTCAGACAGACAAAACCTGAAAGAATTTGCCAGCATTAGACTAGCTCTTCAAGAAACTCTGAAGAGAGTCCTCTTCCAAGAAAACTAAAGAATGAACAGACAGAAATAAGAAAATAAAAAACAACCAAGACAATGGCCAACTTAAAGGTAGGGGCAAGTTTGGAAATATCAGTAGTAACATTGAATGTTAATGGATTAAATTCTCCAATCAAGGGATACATACTGGCAGAATGAATTAAAAAACTCCAGAAATCCTTTATCTGTTGCCTACAAGAAATGCATCTCATGGATAAAGATATACATATACTAAAAGTGAAGGGCTGGAGAAAGATATTCCATGCAAATGGAGAACCAAAAAAGAGCTGGAGTCAAGATACTAATTTATGACAAAATAGGCTTTAAAACAAAAACTGTATGAAGAGACAAAGAAGGATATTATATAGTAGTAAAAGGGCTAATCCATCAAGAAGATATAATGCTTATAAATATCCATGCACCTAACCCAGGAGCAGCCCAATATGGGAAGAAAAGATTGTTAGATCTAAAATTAGAGATAGATAGCAACACACTAATTGTTGGAGAACTCAACACCCCACTATCTCCTTTGGACAGATAATCTAGATAAAAAATAAGCAGAGATAAAGGATTTAAATGACACCATAAATCAAATGGACTTAACTGACATCTATAGAACCTTCCACCAAAAAACCATGATATAAACTTTTTTTCTCACCCCCATATGGAACCTTTTTGAAGACTGACCACGTGATAGGACACAAAGCAAGCCTTTACAGATTCAAAGGCATAGAAACTATATCCAGCATCTTCTCTGGTCATGATGGAATTAAACTTGATATGAATTTCAGAAAAAATCCTCAAAAATACACAAATACATGGACACTAAATAACCTATTTCTGAATTACTTCACAACTACTGGAGAAATAAAGACTGAAATCAAAACATTCATGGAAGCCAATGATAATGATTACACATTATCATAACCTTTGGCACACTGCAAAAGCAGTCATAAGAGTGAAGTTCATAGCAATTAATGCACATAAGAGGAAGATGGAAAGAAGGCAAGTGGACCACCTAACATCATGCCTCAGAGAACTGGAAAAACAACAACAAAAAAATTCAAAAACTGCCACGAGAAAAGAAACCATAAAGATTTGAGAAGAAATAAATGAAATAGAAAATAAACTATAAAGAAAATAAATGAAAGTAAAAGCTGGTTCATTGAAAAGATAAACAACAGTGACACACCACTAGATAGACTAATAAGAAGAGAGAAAGGAACAAGGTGAATAAAATTCTCAATGAAGCAGGCAATGTAACAACAGACATAATAAAATACAAAACATCATAAGAGTATACTATATGCCAACAAACAAGAAAGCCTGGATGAGATGGACAAATTTCTGGACATATATAATTTACCAAGATTGAGTCAGGAGGATGTAAAAAGTCTGAATAGGCCCATAACAAGCCATGAGATTGAATCAGTAATAAATAACATCTCAACAAAGAAAAGCCCTGGTCCTGATGGCTTCACTTCTGAATTTTGCAAAGCTTTTAAAGAAGAGTTAACCCTCATTCTACTCAAGTTATTTTAAAAGACCCAAAAGGATAGAACTCTCTGAAATTCATTCTATGAAGCCTCCATCACCTTTATCTTTAAAACAGACAAGAAAATCACAAAGAAGGAAAACTATAGACCAATATCTCTTATGAATATAGATGCAAAATTCTCAACAAAATACTAGCAAATCGTATCCAACATCATAGAAAAAAGATTACACATCACGACCAGATAGGCTTTATTCCAGGGATGTAAGGATGGTTCAGCATATGAAAAACCATAAATTAAATACACCATATTAACAGAAAGAAAGATAAAAAGCATATGATCACATCAATTGATACAGAAAAAGCATTTGGTAAGATACAACATCCCATCATGTTCACGGTCTCTCAGCAAAATCGGCATAGAAGGGCCATTCCTCAACACAATAAAAGCTATCTATAAAAAAATCCATAGCTAACAACATTCTAAATGGAGAAAAACTGAAAGCTTTTCTGCTAAAAACTGGTAAAAGACAAGTATGCTCACTTTCTCCACTCCTTTTCAATATAATACTGGAATACCTTGCCAATGCAATCAGAACAGAGAATAAAATAAAAGGCATTCAAATAGGAAAAGAAGAGGTAAAATTATCTCTATTTGTAGATGACATGATTGTATACATAGAAGACCCAATAGTATCCACAAAAAAATTCCCAGAAGTTATAAGTGAATACAGAAAATGGTAGGATACAAAATCAACATAGAGAAATCTATAGCATTTTTATATACAAACAGCAGGCAGAATGAGATAGAACTGAAAAAAATAATTCCATTTACCATAGTCACAAAAAGTATAAGATACTTAGGAATAAATCTAACCAAAGAAGCTAAAGACTTACACGAGGAAAATGATAAGAAACTAAAAAAAGAAATAGAAAATGATACAAAAAAGTGGAAGGACATCCCATGTTCCCAGATTGGAAGAATTAGTATAATCAAAATGGCAATTCTACCCAAATTAATCTACATATTTAATGCAATGTTAATCAAAGTACTAGACACATTCTTCACAGATCTAGAAAAGACAATCATAGAATTTGTCTGGAATCATAAAAGACCTCATATTACCAAATAAATCCTGCACAAGAAGAGTTGAGTGAGCAGAATCTCACTCCCTGGCCTGAAAATATAGTATAAAGCTGTGGTAATCAAAACAGCATGGTACTGGTACAAAAACAGATATGTCAACCAATGGAACAGAGTAGAGACCCCAGAAATAAACTCCCAAACATACAGTCAACTGATTTTTTGACAAAGGGTGCCAGTCAATCCAATGAGGAAAGGAAAACCTCTCCAGCAAATGGTGCTGGAAAAACTGGGTATCCACTTGCATAAAAATGAATGTAAACCCCTACCTCTCACCATTGACAAAAATCAACTCAAAGTGGATCAAAGATCTAAACCTAAGACCTCAGACTATAAAACTACTGCTGGAAATCACCAGGGAAACTCTGAGAGACATTGGGATAGGCAAAGAATTCTTAAATAAGACCCCCAAAGTGCAGTCAATAATACCCAAAATAGACAAATGAGATTACATCAGATGAAGAAGTTTCTGCATGGCAAAAGACACAGTAATTTGTGTGAATTCACAGCCCTCAGGATGGGAAAATATTTTGTAAACTCTTTCTTAGATAAGAAACTGATAACCAGAATACAAAGTGAACTCAAGTGGCTTATACACACTCATGCTGAGCGTGTGCACGTGCGTGCCCAAGATCCCAGGAGGAGAACGGAGGAGAAGAGATTGCACTGGTTCCATCCCCCCTGGGGGATGATTTCTCACTTTCTGTCTCTCTGTCTCTGTCTGTCTGGAGAGTGCACGCACCCTATAGCAGAAACCTCTCAAAAAAAAAATTGATAAATGTTGGTGGGGATGTGGTGAAAGGGGAACTCTCTTATACTGCTCTCTTATACTGTGAATGTAAATTGGTCTAGCCACTGTAAAGAACAATTTGAAGATTCTTCAAAGATCTACAAATAGAACTACCATATAATCCAGCAATCCCACACCTTCGTATCTATCTAAAGGACAAAAGAATATTAGTTGAAAAAGTGCTTGCACATCTATGTTTATAGTGACATTATTCACAATTGCTAAGACATGGAACCAAACCAAATAACCATAAAAAGAGGAATGGATTGAAAAAGTATGGCACATACACTCTATGGAATATTACTCAGCCATAAAAAACAACAAGGCTGAGAAGATTCTTCATGGCTCCTGAGAACTAGTGATTTCAGGGAAAAAAGATAAATGAAGATTTTCTACTGATAATTCTGCCTCCAGCCCACAAACTCGAGTGGAGAGGCAAGGGGCAGGCCTTCAGAAGATTCCTCAAGGATCCTGAGAACTAGTGATCTCAGGGGAAAAGGAAAAATGAAGATTTTCTACTGATAATTCAGCCTCCAGCCCACAAACTCAAGTGGTAGGAAGCCCCTCAAGCCTTCTCTCTGTCTTCATCTCTCTCTGCCTCTGTCTCTGTCATCTCATTTTCTTGTAATTTTTCCTTTAAAATTTTTTTAAGGTAAAGTATTTTCTCGGTTTTCAACCCTTCCTTTAATTTGGTAATAATCCCCTCTCCCTCTCCCACCCAAGAGAGGCAAGGGGCAGGCTTTCAGAAGAAGATTCCTCATGACTCCTGAGAACTCGTGATTTCATGTGGCACGCAAGCATGCCACACAGTTTTCTATTTTTTTTTTTGCCTTTTTTTAAAAAAAAAATAATTTTTAGTTCCTTTTTATTTTTTCCTTTTTTTCTCTGTTTCTTTGCTGTTGTTTTATTCTCTCTCTTTCCTTCCTTTTCTTTTTCTTTTACCTCATCTTTCTGCCCCTCAATCTCCATTCACTGTGTTTCTAGATGAATCTAAGGAAACTATAGCCAAACATCCAAATACTATTAGGGTTAATATATTCCTCAATATCTACTGAATCTGCTGTGCAAAGGGATAAGCTGTTGTTTCTCTTCTCTCTGTTTTCTTTTCTGCACACTCCTGAATGCTCAGATTGAACTTCAAGTGTGGGAAGAAACATACCATCCATCAGATGACTAGAAATCACCGCAGGGCCACAAGAAATGTGGGAAAGCAAGAAAATACCTCTCCTCCAAGGGAAAAGAATAACTCTTCTTCATCCACAAGCAGTTCAATGGAAATCATGGAAATGTCTGACAAAGAATTTAGAACATTCATAATGACGAAGCTAACAGAGATGGAAGAGAAGAGAGACAATGAACTGCAGATGAGAAAGGAGAAAGGAGCTGACGAGTTCTAGGAGGTGAGGAAATTCTTGCAAGATCTAAAAGAGGAATTACACACTTTAAAAAAGAAGCAAAGGGGCCTGTTAGAGAAGAAGGCTATAATACAGGAAGTCAAAAATCTCCCTTGAAAATATTAAAAGCAGACTAGATCTTACAGAAAATAGAATCTCAGATGTAGAAGAGAAAAATGCTGGCCTAGAAAAATCCACCATGAAGACTGAGAAAATTGCCCAAAGAATGAGAATAATATACGAGAAATACTAGATATCATCAAACGTCCAAACATCCAGATAATTGGTATCCCATGAGGCAAAGAGACTCATAAGGGCATTTATAATCTATTCCATGAAATCCTGCAAGAAAACTTTCCAAATCTAGAGAGGTACTCAATGATCCAGTCCCAAGAAATACAAAGGACCCCAAATAAAATCAACCCAAGAAGATCTTCTCTGAGACATATAGCCAGATTGAGCAAAACCACAAAGACAAGATACTAAGATAGGCAAGAGAGAAATGGCAAGCTACCTAGAAAGGATATCCCATCAAGCTAACAGCAGACCTCTCATTGGAAACAATGGAAAATATATTCAAAGTGTTAGGGAAAAGCAATTTCAATCAAGAATACTGTACCCAGCAAGATTATCCTTCATGTGAGAAGAAAAGAATGTTCTTGTCATTCTCAAATAAACAAAACCTAAAAAAATTTACCAGAATGAGACCAGATCTCCAATAACTTCTCAAGGAAGCACTATATCAGGAATATTAAATGCAGACACACAGAAATAAGAGTTCAAAAACGAAGAAAATGGCCAACTTAATCATAGGGACAAGTCTGGAGTTGAATATTATATCCCAGAATTTAA
>NW_006204527.1:50472-54985 GCF_000334495.1 Tupaia belangeri chinensis | reverse complement strand
AAATTATTGATGATAACATACATAATTAAGCTACTGTGCAGTATCTTTTGGATGGGAAATCACATTTTGTATGCTGTGATGATGCTTAGGGAATAAATGTAAATTAATTAATTAAAAAAATGCTTCAGGAAAAAAAACAACAAGTCCCTGTCTTTTTATTGAAAGTGGATGAATATGGAAGATTTACTGCTGAGTGAAGCAGGCCAGTCTATGAAGGAGAGACATGGTATGTCTCCACTTAATATATACCAACTGTGGAAATTGTGTCTGGAGGACAGCACTCCAGCTTCAGTATTTCCTTTTGAAGGGATAATCCTTATGGTACTCAGCCTGTAGAGAATTGGGATGATTAAAATTTACTATATGTGAGAGAACCATTGTTTCCTTTGAGCATAGATGGTATGGTCCCTTTGACTAGACAGGCATTGCATTATCTTGTTGACTGTGTTTTATAAAGCTTCTCCCCTGGCCTGTTCCCAACAGCTTCTGAGATAAAAGCAGAAATTTTTCTCAGGTCTCCCTTACCCTGACCTTCAGTGATTGCCCAGAGGTTGAGGAGAAGCATGCAAGGACTCCATGTTGGAAGAGAGTAGAACTGAAGTTTATGCTTTCTGAAAAAAAAATAGCCAAATTGTATTTTCAGTTACTTCATTATTATAATGAACTGTTATCAAAATTTTGCCACCTACAGCTCTAAAAATTGCTTCCCATGGAAAAGACTAACAAGAACACTTAGATACATACAGGCTCCTGACAGCTTTAAGATCAATGGACTTCAGGTAGATTGCAGAGTGACTCCCTCTGAGGCTTCGCTTGTTCAAGTATGGCAATAAAGATTTTTTTAAATTTATTTTTTATTTTTTTACAGACTCCTAGCTGTCAATTTTTTTTCTCTCTGATGTGGGATAACCCTGATAAACAACCAGAACAGGTTCATCCTGTCATTGAGGTACAGTTAATGCTATCATAAGATGATTGAACGAAGATGTTAGCAGAGAAATATATTGATCATTAAGGGAAATATGAATGTTTTAAAAAAAAATTGGACAGGACAAACCCAGGCCAGGCCCATCCTGAGATGAATACTGAACTTCAGCTCTGAAATGTTGATTTCCTTGACCAAAAATGAAGATTTTATGCTGAGACTTCTTATTCCAGGTTCATTTATAGTGGGTAGGGTTACCTCTGCCTCCTTCTCTCCATTTATCTCTCTCTCTCTGTCTTGCTGTGTCTCTCTGTGACTTTTAATTTAAAAATTTTTTTTAAGGTAAAGTATTCTCTGGGCTCTCAGGCCCTGCTTCAGTGTGTTAATTGGTACCTTTCCACATTCTATTTAGGAAAGGCACAAACCCAGTCCAGGACCATCCTAAGATGTATACTGAACTTCATCTCTGAAATATTGATTTTGCATGGTGCGCATACATGTCATGCGATGTTCATTTTTTGCTCTTTAAAATTAAAATGTAACTTTTAAAATTATCTTTTAAATTTTTTTCTAATTTTTTATTTTATTTTTTCTTCTTTCCTCTTCTCTAATTCTTTTTCTTTATTCATTGGCTGCTCAGCCTCTATGCATTAAGTGTCTAGACAGTCCAAGTGAACAGCTTCCAAACATCTGAACATGATTAGTTTCAGAATATTCCTCTATTCCCACTGAATCTGATGCACAAAGAATGAAAACAGAACAGAAGAAAGATTGCATATCACCTCCTTCTGCATGCCTCTGAATGCTCAGATTGAACTTCAAGAATTAGGAAGAAACATACCATCCATCAGGTGACTAGAAATCACCACAGGGTCACAAGAAATATGGGAAAGCAAGAAAATACCTCTCTTCCAAAGGAAAAGAATAACTCCTCTTCATCTTCAGACAGTACAATGAAACTCATGGAAATGTCTGATAAAGTATTTAGAATATTCATGGGGTCAGCGGGTGGCATGGTGGTTAAGGTGCTGGACACTCCCACATGGCTGACCAGGGTTTGAGTTCTGAATCTGGTGGCTTGCTTTCTCACTTCCTCTCTCTCTCACTCTCACCCTCTGTCTCTCTCTGGTCAAATTAAAAAAAATGAATGAATAAGTAAAATAAAATAATATTAAAAATATTTAGAATATTCATAGTGAAAAAACTAACAGTTAAGATGCCAGAGAAGAGAGACAATGAACAGCAGAAGAGGCAGAAGAAAGGAGCTGACGAGTTCCAGGAGGTGAGGAAATTCTTGCAAGGTCTAAAAGAGGAAATATGCACTATAAAAAAGAATCATATGGACCCATTAAAGATGAAGGCTATAATACAGGAAGTCAGGAAGTCAAAACCTCCTTTGAAAATATTAAAAGCAGACTAGATCATACAGAACATTGAATCTCAGATGTAGAAGATAGAATTGCTGGCCTAGAAAAATCCACCACGAAGACTGAGAAAATTGCCTCCCAAAATGAGACTAATATATGAGAAATACTAGATACCATCAAACGTCCAAACATCAAGATAATTGGTATCCCAGAAGGCAAAGAGACTAATAAGGGCATTGATAATCTATCCCATTAAATCCTGCAAGAAAACTTTGCAAAACTAGAGAGGCATTCAAAGACCAAGATCCGAGAAATACAAAGGACCCCACATAGAATCAATCCAGGAAGATCTTCTCCAAGACACATTTTAACCAGACTGACCAAAACCACAGACAAAGACAAGATACTAAGATTGGCAAGAGAAAAGTGGCAAGTTACCTACAAAGGGTATCCCATCAGACTAACAGAAGACCTCTCGGAAAGAATGGGAAAATATATTCAAAGTGTTCAGGGAAAAGCAATTTCAACCAAGAATACTGTACCCAGCAAGATTATCCTTCATATGGGAAGAAAAGACAAGAACATTCTCAGATAAACAAAACCTGAAAGAATTTATCAACACCAGACCAGATGTCCAAGAAGTTCAAAAGAGAGTGCTACATCAGGAAAATTAAATGCAGACACACAAAAATAAGAGTTGAAAAACTTAAAAAATGGCCAACTTAATCGTAGGGACAAGTCTCGAGTTGAATATTATATCCCAGAATTTAATTGGGAAGATTGAACCACAATAGAAAATAGATTAAGTACATGAGACTGAACTAGTGAAGTAGAATTTTATGACTTTTGACTAAAACATTGCTGATTTTCTTCTAGGCTTGGTTTTCCAGTTTTAAGGATTTTTGTCCTATCTTGAGCTGTCAATAGGTTCATGAATCTACTATTTGAACAGAATCCTAACCTGTTCCCTGGCTTTAAGTTTTAAGCAATGTTCCTTAGCATTTCTTTGATTTATTAAAGTTAAAACTACTTTTCTTGAAATTACCAGCTGAACTTGCTATTGAAAGTAGTTAGATTATATAAGAAATTGTGTGATCAATAAAATGTGTGTGTGTGTGGGGTGAATCAAAGACAACTGTAGACACCAGAGATAGTGTGAGAAGGGGGTGGGAAAGGGCAGAGGGTCAGAAATAGGGGTTATCTAGATAGATAGATAGATAGATAGATAGATAGATAGATAAAACTAGAAATGGAAAATTATTGATGATAACATGCATGATTAAGCCACAATGCAGTATATTCTAGATAGGAAATCACATTTTGTATGCTGTAACGATGCTTAGGGAATGAATATAAATTAATTAATTAAAGTAATATTACAGAAAAAAAACCCTATTTTTCTTGAAATAAAAAAAATGCACTAAAAATACCTATCTGATAACTGCAGTAAGCTATATAGCCCCAGCTAGGTGCTACTTTATAGTATGTTCATTCTACTCACTGAGGTTCATGCCTAAAGTCAATCTTGTGTACATGGATATGTATATATCAGCTGTGCTTGCTACTGAAAATATTTAGATTAATTAATATCTTTAGTGAATCAATAAAATGTGCGGGAGGGGGAGAAACCATAGATACCAGAGACAATGTGGAAGGAGGGTGGGAGATGACAGAGGGTGAGAGATAGGAAATCAAGGATGGGAAAAAAAGCAAAATATACAGGAAACCAGAAATGGAAAATTATTTGTTGACAATAACATGTATGTTGATGTGCTTGATTGAGCCAATATACAGTGTATTCTGGATGGAAAATTTCCTTTTGTATGCTATAATGATGAATAGTAATATGAATGTAAAAAAATAAATTTAAATAAAAAATCAAGGAAAAAAAAAAACCTCCTTGCATGGTACATGGTTCAATTTAGATGAGGCTATAAACCAGCACTTTATTCAGGTTTTCATCAATATAGACAGGTCTTTTTATGAATGAGGAATCATGAAGTTCATTGAAAGATGGCAAAAGGTTATCAAACAAAACAGGCAATATATCATTGAACAGGACCAGCAGTTGGTGTAATGCCTATGTCACTGGACTCCCACATTGTTGACCATGGTTCAAGTCCTGGACCTTGTGGCTTAAACTCACACCGGGCGCATGTGCGTGTGTGCCCAAGATCCTGAGAGGAGAATGGAGGAGAAGGGATTGCAGTGTGGCCATCCC
>NW_006204527.1:44952-48183 GCF_000334495.1 Tupaia belangeri chinensis | reverse complement strand
GTGTTTCTTTCAAATTCTTGAAGTTCAGTCTAAATGTTCAGGAGCAAGGAGAGGTGATCTAGAATCTCTTTGCCTTTCTGTTGTGATCGCTGGTGCAGCAGATTCAGTAGATATTGGGGAATATTTTAACCCTATTAGTATTTGGCTGTTTAGCTACAGTGCTCTTAGATCTGTCTAAGAACACATTGAATGGATATGGGAGGGTGGACAGACAAGAAAAAGGAAAATGAAAATTGAAAAAGGGAGAGAGAAACAACAACAAAAAGAGAAAAAAAGAAAAAAATTTTAAAAATTGTAATTACTGTTCTTTTTATTAAAAAAAAATCACAAAATAGAAAACCGTGCGGCGCGCAAGCATGCCTCGCAAAAAATCTAGTTTGCTGGCACCATGTGGAACCTTCTGCTGAACGCCTGGCTTCTTCTGCCTGGGAGGGAGGACCAGAGCGATAATTAACAAGATAAGAGGTGGAGCCAAGAGCCAGAGAAAAACTGCCTTTTAAAAAAATTGTAAAAAGGAAAAATTACAAAAAAAGGGGGAGACAGAAGCAGGGAGAGACAGGAACTGAGACATAGAAAGAGAGATAGAAGGCTGGGGGTGTGGGGTGGGGACTCCCTACTGCTAGCTCATTTATTGGAGGCTGAATTATCAGTAGAAAATCTTCATTCCCTGAAAAATCTAGTTCGCTGGCGCCATGTGGAACCTTCTGCTGAAGGCCTGGCTTCTTCTGCAGACCTTTTGTTTTTACTGTACTTTGAAACCTCTTTCCTTTGCCTAGAGATACTTGGCTATTGAGTCAGTTTGACATGTCCTCCCCGAGGACTCTACTGCCCATAATTACAGACAACTTATGAAATACTCTTAGAAATAAGCCTTCCTAGTGTTGATGTAAGAGACAGGGACCCTAAAAATATAGTTAGGGTATAGGCCCAAAACGGAATCACAAAATGGCTACTTAAGATAGAGACACAGTGGCTTGGCTGCTTGCTCGGGAGAGATGGTTTGCAATAGTGGCTTGGTGATTAACTTAGGCATCATGACTTAAAACAAAGGCTTTTTCCATGTTCCTCCACATTCCAGGAAGAAGATAAGATAATGGTTTTTATGACCCAAACCTTTTACACAAAGAATCTCCTGACTTTCGTACCCACTCCAAAATTAAGAGAAATAACTGGACCCATCTAACATGCAACACCCTCCACCATAAGGGTAATATATGCATAAATCCCACCTGAAAGGAGCCCATACAAAGCCCCTCTGACCCAGATAAAACCTCCCTTCCCAGCTCCTCTTCAGCAACCCATTTTCTGGGACCCACTTCCTGCTTGGGAGCTCTGTTCTTCCTTTCCCCTTTTAATAAACTCCACTTGCTATACCCTCTGTTTGTCTTCATATCTAATCTTTTGTGAGCATAAGACAAGAACCTGTGTCATGCTGCGAGCACTGGGCCTGATCACACCTGTACCACCACGTCCCTGCATCAGCACGGTGGGACTTGACTACTAGGAATTAGCCCTCCTAGGCACCGTAGGACTTCTTATTAATTTCTTGCTTGTTCAGACATTCTGAGACTCCTGTCTGGGGGGAGTCATGCCTAGAGTAAGCCTTATCTCTGTTAAAGTAAACCACAGATGTTCTTTTGCTGATGTTTTCCTGAGACACAGGCCTTCTTTTCCAATCACCAACCTAAGAATTTCAAACTCACCGATAACCTACAAGCCTCCATTTCCAGATGTCCCACCATTTTGGGTCAGGTCAGTGTAAAGGATTCCTTATGCTGATTGACAACTCTCTTTCTCTTAAAACTATCAAATAAACCACCATATCTCAGCACCCTGAGAAGCATGCTTGTCTTTCTCCAGGTATGCCACTAAATTTCGTGCTTAGTAATAAACTGCATTAATTATTATTTCTACAGAGCTGGTTATTTCCATCAACACTGGCTTTGGTAAGAATTCTTACCTTTTGTCACCTTGATCAGTGTCCCAAGATTTCAACTGTAGCCTCTGGGGTGATTACAGTGCTACAGCTGTCTCTTTGTGGTTGCCAAAACTGTAGGGGAGGAAATTTCTTCTTTATCCTCTACCTTGTGGTTCATTTATGGGGGTCCTATAAGTTTGACTGACAAAAGAAAATTGACAAGAGATAAACAAACAAGCTTATTAACATATCATACATCATACATGTTTGGAAGCACTTAGTGATGAGTAATTCAAAGGGATGCTTAGAACTTGGAGTTATATAGCATCTTCACAAAAGAACAATAAATTTGTAGAGAAGTGACAAGACATAGGAAAAGGATGTTGAGTTTCTAGGGGTAGAAAATTGTGGGAAAGTAAATATACAGGGGAAACTAACGGACAATAAGGATTGTTTTAGTAACGTTTGTATCTTAGTTAATTTGGGTTGCTATCACAAAGTATCATAGACAAGATAGCTTATAAAAAACAGAAATTTATTTCTAATGGTGTCAGAGGCTAGGAAGCTCAATATCAGCATGCTGGCATGTTTGGGATCTGATGAGAGCCTGTTTTGTCATAGAGAACTGTCTTCTCATTGTAATTTCATAAAGTGAGAAGGACAACTGCACTCTCTGAAACCTCTTTTACAAGGGCACTAACTCTGTTCATGAGAGCTCTGCCCTCAAGATCTGATCACCTGTACGAAAATAGCCTAAGTGGTTCATTTTCAAGAAAAGCTTAACAAAAGTTGCTTAACCTGCTTGCAGATTGGACAACCTCAGTAAGTACACATTCTCAGTAGTTCCTGAACAAAGTCCAAAAACAGCAGGTCACCCTTGAGAAATAACTTCTCAAGGTAGCTCCTGGTGACCAGCGCTTTGCACCTTTTTACTGCCTGGTTATTTTTCCTCCTCAGGACATTTAGTGGGCTATTTTTTTTTTCAGGCTTGTCCTGAGCCTGCACCTTTCTTTTTTTTTCCTTTTTAAAAATTATTATTATCATCATAATCTTCTTTATATTACATTGGGTTACATATAATTTTACAGTGTATTACATTGCTTTTTCAAAAGGGAATGCCATGCATGTCAGTCAATACAGAGACATTAATCTCCCCACTTCATCATTCAATATCTTTTCTATGTTTTTTCCAATCATTATTATTATTATTCTAATTATTTTTTAAAACAGTCAATCACTATTTCTCATTTTGCTTGTAAAAGGACTTTACCCATCATGAAATACTTCTCAGACCAATCCAGTTGAGAATACTA
>NW_006204527.1:44446-44860 GCF_000334495.1 Tupaia belangeri chinensis | reverse complement strand
TATTCTCGTTAAGTACTTTCACTGCTTTTATGTCCTCCAATATTTCACTCTCTATCATAGAGTGTGGATAGTTGGTATATATTGAGTGGATACATACAATATCTTTCTTTCATAGCCTGGCTTACTTCACTCAGCAATAGATCCTCCATATTTGACCACTTTCTATCAAATGCCAGGGTCTTGTTATTTTTTATGGCTGAGTAGTATTCCATCACAACATGGAGAAACCCTATCAAAAATCTCTTCCCCACACATAAAAAAAAAGAAAGAATAGTGTTTTGCCATTGAAGACTCATGCTTCACCTAGTAGATGAACATCTACCTGCCAATCTAAGTGTTCTCATATTAAGTTTATTTAGCTTAACTGAAACAGTAGATTGCACTTTGGCTTTCTTATTATTGGTACGCCCATAT
>NW_006204527.1:27413-40540 GCF_000334495.1 Tupaia belangeri chinensis | reverse complement strand
GTCTGGATATTTGAATGCCTTTCTAGATTTGGAAAGTTTTCTTCCAGGATTTCATGGAATAAATTATCTAGGCCCTTATTATTTTCTTCCTCTTCTGGAATACCAATTATTCGGATGTTGGGGTGCTTGATGGTATACAGTATTCCTCATACGTTGTCCTCATTTTTCATGGTTGTTTTCTAACTCTTCTTGATACTTTTTTCTATGTCAGATGTTTTGTCTTCTACGTTAGAGATCTGATCTTCTGCCTGGTCTAACCTACTTTTAATGCTTTCAAGGGAGGTTTTGATTTCCTATATCACATTCTTCAATCCTAGAAGTTCCATCTGGTTCTTGTTTAAGGTATCCATTTCTTCTTTCAAGTCATGAAAGGACTTCCTCATCTCCTGAATCTCCTTGTCTCTTTTCTCTTCCATCTCAGTTTGTTTGGTCACTACAAATATTCTGAATTCCTTATCAGACATGTCCATGATGTCCATTGTGTTGACTGTGGGTGATGTAGACTTGATGATTCCCCTTGAGGAAGAGGCCTTTTGTTGGTTGCTCATATTTCTTGAGCCTCTGCAATTATTCCTAGTCACCAGGTACTCTGTATGTTTCTTCCTAACTTATTTAAGGTAACTCTGAGTGTTAAAAGTTGTATAGGATTAGAAATTTGATTATTTCTGTTATGGTTGGCCTATCTGTTGCTCACAATTACCATTAACTGTTGCAACTAGTTCTGGCTGGCCCAAAGTCCTCCCTGTCTCTAAGGAGCAGAGAACCTCCAACTGACTTAATAAGCAACACCTC
The DNA here is from genome assembly GCF_000334495.1 of Tupaia belangeri chinensis. NCBI lineage: Eukaryota > Metazoa > Chordata > Mammalia > Scandentia > Tupaiidae > Tupaia > Tupaia belangeri. The sequence goes on along the minus strand of NW_006204527.1, from coordinate 39,748 downwards.
AAGAGCAAATAAAAATGAAAAAAGAAAACCATGCGGCGCGCTTTGCGTGGTTTTCAAATCGCTAAAATTCAGAGAGTCCAAAGGCTAGTAGGAAAGAGCCATAGGATGAGTGACAGGACTAGGTTGGTCGGGCCTTCAGCCTCAGTCCACCTGGTGTCCAGAACTACTGGCCGGCTCGATCTGGTTTGTGGGTGGGGTGGGATGGGAGTTCATCTTAAAGTCCAAGACAACCAACCTGGGGTCCAAGGAGGAAGAACTGTGGGGATGCGCGAAGGTTTGGGGCCGGGGAGTCGGGCCTGCAGCCTCAGTCTGCCTGGTGTCTGGAACTCCTGAGCCTGTGCCTTTCCAACAGACAAGAGAAGGATGGGGACAAGAAATACCTAATAAGGGAATAATAAAACTTAGGCGACATCTGGGAAGATTGTACACCCCATATTATTCAGTCAGTGAGGAACTGCAGGAGGGATTTGCAAACTAGGGAATAAATTGCTTGTTGTAACCATTTTGAGTGTGCCTGCCCATCAGACACCCGATCTTGAAAGACAGCCCTTAAAGTTTCTTTTCTTTGTACTTCATGTCTCCATGTCCTTTCTTTGGCACTGAATGAGTGAGTACATTTCTCACATTACTTACCTCTAAAAGGCTTCATTTCCTGATACCCTCACATTGGGGATTAGGTTTCAACATTCGAATTTTGGATGGAATACAAATATTCAAACACTAGCAGTTTGTTATGTAGATTCCTCTGGTGTCCTCTCTGGGCCAAGAGTCTAGAGGTATTTACAGTGATTAACTTGTCTTTCTTAGTAAGAAATGGGAGGTGGGCAACCTTACAAATTTATGTCCTATTTTTAAGCAAATAGGAGAAGGATAGAGAGCTGCTTTTTGCATTTGTTTCTTATCTTCAACTCAAAATAATCAATATGGGGGAACCAGCAGTTAGCGTAATGGCTATGTCGCTGAACTCCCACATAGTCGACCGCAGTTTGCGTCCCGGACCCGGTGGCTTAAAACTCACGCTGGGTGCATGTGTGTGCGTGCCCAAGATCCCGAGAGGAGAATGGAGGAGAAGGGATTTTGGCGTGACCATCTCCCCTGGGGGGTGATTTCTCACTTTCTGCCTCTATGTCTTTCTCTGTCTGTCTGGCCAGTGCACGCGCCCTATAGCGAAAAAAATCTGTCCAAAAAAACCAAAAAATCAATATGGTAAAGTAGTATATTTTGGGGTGGCTTATTCTGCTACCATTCAATAGGAACTTCTGGTTCCCATTGGTTCATCCTGAAACCTTGAGACATTTGATGGAGGTGAGATGCTGGTATCCAGGAGAAAAGAGCTTCTGTGCATTTTAGAGCATGACACTGAATAAATAGCAGAAGAGAACAAATTGTTGGCAGTATCCCAGTGAGTTCATGAAAGGCCAGACCCATCTGCAACATTTAGGCCCTTACTTGGTACAGTTGTGGGAATGAAAAGATGTATTCATCGTAATCTTCCCTCCAAAAGAGAAAAATCATGCCCAGACAAATGCTCTGTAAATCACTACTTGATCATTTCCACAACCAGGGGTTTGGGAGGGCAGAACTGGTTGATGTTTTTGAGCCAGTTTTTAAAAAGAACTCCCATGCAAAGTCTTGAAAGGAATAACCAGGTAAGTGAAATACCACTGGCTACCCCACGGAGAGATATTGGGCTTTCTAGATAAAATGAATTTAGTTAATTAATCATGAAGGGTCTCCCTGTTTAGACATTCTGTGCTGGGAACATGCTAACAACTTTCCAGGAATTACCTCACTTAATCCTTAGATCCTTCGAGGAGGTGCAGGCCCCATTATTACTGCAGAAAACTAAAGCACACAGAGGATACATGACTTGCTTTCAGGTCACACAACTAGTTGTTGATGAAGCCAAGGCTTAATCGCTGTCTATTGGTGGCTGAAGCCATCATCCTGAGGGCCTTTGTTAATAGAAAAAACTAACTTTTAATGAGTACCTGGGCTCCTTTATAGACACTTCACATGCGCTCATTCATTTCATCTCCACAGAAATGCTGTCAGGAAGGTATCTTTGTTTTCTCATTTTATAGAGAGGGAAACTGATGCACAGAGAGTGTAGGTAATGTGAAAGTTTGTCCAAAACAAAAATGGAGTCACTTGTGTCAACTTGTCTTAAACTCTGACTAAATTGGGCTGTGGAAGGCCATGGTAACAATCATGTCTGAAAAAAAGAATTGTCAAAAGGACTGCCAGAACTACATTCTTTCACAAAGGCCATTACAACCTGAAAAACAAGGACTACTGTGAGAGCATTTGCCCAGAAACTGCCTGTCCAACCAATAACAACCAATGCCAATGATGACACCAATAACAAAGGGTGGTGTTAGTTTACCCTCATTGGTAGTCTGCAATGAATGATATAAGCCTGCCTACTACCTTTGTGGTTTTTGTCTTTAAAATCTGCTTGAGGAATGTAAGACAAGAGTGCACATGTTTGGGACAACCTGAATATGTTCATTGGGGCCGCATGCTGAGTGCAATCCTAATGTTATACACTGTAAAGATATATGTGATTAAATGTAATATTAAAAAAAAATAGTTTAGGGGATAGCAGGTGGTGTAGTGGTTAAGGTGCTAGACTCCAACATGGCTGACTGTAGTTCAAGTCCCAGACTTTGCAGCTTGCTTTCTCACTTTCTCTCTCTCTCTTTCTCTTGTGAGCACACATGCCCTATAACAAATCAAAATAATAATAATAATAAACATAAATAATTATTTAAGAACAAAACCCCAACCAAACAAAAAATGTATACCCAAGTAAATTCCTTTAGCTTTACATATTTTGCCTCAGTTTACCTTTTTAGGTTGACAGCAACTTGCCCAAAGTGACATGGTTGTAAAGTAGATTGGTATTCCAGCAGTCTGGTGCTTTAGTCGTTTTTATACAGGCTTCATCACATAGGCATGATTGATTAAATCACTGACCAATCTCCAACCTCTCTCTTTTCCCCAGAGGTCATGGGATGGGCCTGAAAGTCCCAACTCCCTAATCATGACTTGATCTTTCTGGCGACTAGCCTGATACTATGTAGGGACCCCAAACACTGGTCATTTCATTAGTATGTAAAGGGGGGAGTCTCAGAATGTCTGAGCAAGCTAGAAATTACTTAGGGGATTCCAATGGTCTTAGAAGCTCTAGTGTCAGGAACCTAAATATTATAACAAAAGATGCTCTTACCATCGTCACCACTCAAGAAATTACACAGGTTTTAGAAACTCTGTGCTGGGAACTGGAGATGAAGTTTAAATACATATTTTCTATTATATTACAATATCACAGTTGGTTTGCAGGTGGCTGGAGGGAACTGGCAGGTATAGACTCTATCAGTGACCTTCTTCAGCATCCCAATGGGATGGTTAGATTTCTTTGCTCTTCAACCTGCCCCCACTCAAATCTAACCTTGGTTTTGGTAGTAGAGTCTTCTTCTTGAGTGATAGTTTTCTTTCTTTCTTTTTGTTTCTTATTTCTTTTTTCTTTTTCTTTCTCTTTCTTTCTTTCCTTCTTTCTTTCTCTTTCTTTTTCCTTCCTTCCTTCCTTTCTTTCTTTCTATTTCTTTCTAGAGAGGTTTTTGCTATAGGTCACATGGGCTCCCTAGAGAGACAGAGAGACAGAAAGCAAGAAATCACCCCCAAGAGCAGATGACCACGCTGCAATCCCTTCTCCTCCATTCTCTTCTCAGAATCTTGGCCACACGCACATGTGCCTGGCATTAATTTTAAGCCAGCCTGGGACTCCAATGGCAATTGAACGGTGGTTGACTTCATGAGAGTCCAGGGATGTAACCATTACACCATCTGCTAGTCCTTGAGTGACAGTTTTCTTAATTATTTTTTATGAATGTCATCACTCCTCCATTCTCTTCTCAGAATCTTGGCCACACGCACATGTGCCTGGCATTAATTTTAAGCCAGCCTGGGACTCCAATGGCAATTGAACGGTGGTTGACTTCATGAGAGTCCAGGGATGTAACCATTACACCATCTGCTAGTCCTTGAGTGACAGTTTTCTTAATTATTATTTGTGAATGTCATTGTTGAGCTCTCCCAATAATGTTATCTCAAAACCCAAACATTATCTCTTGGGACCAGCAGTTAGCGTAATGGCTATGTCGCTGGACTCCCACGTAGTCGACCATGGTTCACACCCCGGACCTGATGGTTTGAAACTCACTCCGGGCGCGTGTGTGTGTGTGCCCAAGATCCCAAGAGGAGAATGGAGGAGAAGGGATTGCGGTGTGGTCATCCCCCCTGGCGGGTGATTTCTCGCTTTCTGTCTCTCTGTCTCTGTCTGTCTGTCTGGTGAGCACGCACTTCCTATAGCAAAAACCTCTAAAAAAAAAACCCCAAACATCATCTCTAAGGGCCACATGTTCTTACATATTATCAGTCCTGATAGGATGGAAGAATTTATCCAAGACAGTGCTCATTTTAATCTGTGTTTACTACAGCCAATTTAGAAGTTAGGCCCAGGAGGGGACAGGGCTGGCAGCTGCTAACACCACGCCAGGACTGCCCCCGTCTTAACCCCCCCCCTCCTTCCAACTGCTTGGAATCCATTATTTTGCCAATGCCCAGGTTGCACAAAGTGGCTCACAATTATACAATGGAACATTTCATGGAGGTAATCAGAAACCAGGAATTTGTATCATTAACAGATTTTCATGGAGGTAATCAGAAACCAGGAATTTATTTCATTATCAGCTAGCAAATCAAAGCTCTTGAACAGTAATGACATGAACATTCCCATTGAAGAGACAATATTGAATGCACTTCTCACTTGGGTCTGTCAGGATTTGGAACAAAGACTGAAAGGTATCAGTAAATTTTTGGCTTATATTAGCCTGCCTCTTCTTACACCACAGTTCTTGGCAGACATGGAAAATAATGCACTGTTTCAGGATGATGTAGAATGTCAGAAACTCATTATGGAAGCAGTGAAGTATCACTTATTACTAGAGAGATGACCCATGTTACGAAGTCCTCGGATAAAGCCTAGGAAGTCTACTGTTTGTACATTATTTGGAGTTAGAGGAATGGATTCCACAAAAGGAGCAACAAACACTGAGAAGTATGCTCTCCGTACAAATATGTGGACTCCAGTAGCAAACATGAACCAGAGGAAGCTCCAGTTCGACACTGCAGTATTAGATGACAAACTGTACATGGTGGGAGGCAGAGATGGACTGAGGACTCTGAATATCAAGTGCTACAACCCCAAAACAAAAACTTGGAGTCTGATGCTGCTGATGTCCACACATAGGCATAGCCTCGGTGTGGCTGTACTGGAGGGCTCCATGTATGCGGTTGGAGAGCATGCTAGCTGGAGCTCTCTGAATGTGGAGGAGAGATGGAACTCTCAGTCCTGCCAGTGGAATTTCTTTGCTATGATGTCCACTCCCAGGAGCACAGTAGGTATGGCAATACTGAGTGAAAAGCTTTATGCAGTGGTGGTTGTGATGGAAGTTCTTGTCTAAATTCAGTAGAGTGTTTTTTTTTTTTTTTTTTTTTGAGAGGTTTTTGCTATAGAGCATGTGCACTCGCCAGAGAGACAGAGAGAGACAGAAAGTGAGAAATCATCCCCCAGGGGGGATGGTCACATCACAATCCCTTCTCCTTCATTCTCCTCTTGGGATCTGGGGCACGCATGCACATGTGCCCGGCATGAGTTTAAGTCACCAGGTCTGGGACTTGAACCACAGTTAACTACATGGGAGTTCAGCGACATAGCCATTATGCTAACTGCTGGTCCCTGGTAGTGTTTTGATCCTCACACAAATAAATGGATGCCGTGTGCACAGATGTCCAAGAGGAAAGTCAGTGTAAAAGTCACAACCTGGAATGGGTTGCTCTATGCTATTGGAGGGCAAGATGCCCCCGCTTCCAACTTGACTTCTTAACTCTTAGACTGTGTGGAGAGATAAGATCCCAAAACAGACATATGGACTGCAGTGGCATCCTTGAGCATCAGCAGAGACACGGTGGGCAGCTGTTTACTTGGTGATAAGCTATATGCAATTGTGGGGTATGTTGGACAGACTTACCTTAACACAATGGAGGCTTATGATCCCCAGACAGATGAGTGGACCCAGGTTGCTCCACTGTGCCTAAGAAGAGCTGAAGCTTGTGTTATAACTGTAAAACTGGAAGGTAGTGCTTTGTTTTCTAAATGAAGAAGTCATCTTCTTTTATAAATTTAATATTATTATTCTACTATTGATGGATACATTGTTAGTAAATGTGCAGTACCATATTCCTGGGCACAAAGTGCCTGATCTGGAAGTGAAAATGTTAAAACAAAGGGAGGGAGAAGTGAATGCACCATGATCAAGTACTTTCATTTCTTAGTAAATCAAAACTATAGATGGTGGATTGTGGATTCCTGATACAAAAGCCGAGGACAATGTACTGCTTCAAAACATAATCAGTGCTTGTTCAACCATTAATCAATCAGTTTCAGTCATAGAATGCAGACATATGGTATATGTTAAGTGGGGACATACAATGTCTCTCCTTCATAGCCTGGCTTGCCTCACTCAGCAGTACATCTTCCATATTCTTCCACTTTCTGTCAAAAGCCAGGGTTTTGTTGGTTTTTATGGCTGAGTAGTATTCCATAGAGTATATGTGCCACAGTTTTTCAAACACAAGAGATGGGTGTGAATGTCAGACGAGGTGTATGTGGAGGAGTGGGGCCTAACGAAGGACATTTGGAGAAGAGATACAGAGGTAGAGCATTGATGGGATGGGGAGGTGTGGTGTTATCTGTTAAAGATATTTTGATCAATGGGTCTGGGGAGAAAAGTGAACATATCGAAATGGTCTCATTGTAAGTCAAACAATATGATTGAAAGTATATACAAAAAAAATAATAAATAATGTGAAAAAAATAATGACACATTAAAAAAACATAATCAGTGCTAACTGGGAATTTTTTTAGTTCATACTCAAGCACGTTTTACTGACATTATCCAGATTTATTTTATTACGGTGCAAACATACCAGATAAAATTTCTAAAATATTGCTTTGTGATCTTATACATGAGTTGAAGTAATTTTTGTTTGTTTGCTTGTTTAAACACAACTACTATTTTAATAGCATGCTAAAGATTATCCTTTTATGTTTTTCCAGAAGCAGATGCAATATATGTTCTTCGTTTTTGGATTTCATTTCTATAATTGGTCTCACTCAGTGGAAAAAGAAAAATATTAAAGAGTTAAAACAATAATGACCAAAAAAAGGGTTCATATGATCTGCCATTTCTATTTAAACAGTCATTCCATTATTTCTAGATTCACCAAGAACTACATGTTATGATAGTCTTAAATTGAAATCATAACATGGCATTTTGCATTGAATTTAAGATATGCAGGTTTATGTAGAGAAAATAAATGTTATATATACCCTGTAATATTCTTTCACTCAACTAGTATTTAATTATGTGGATTTTTTTAATATTATAAAAAATGGTCTGATTTTGCCTTTCAATATTGACTAAATTGTTTGGATAGTCTTAGGTTCTCAAATCTGTATTTGCCTCCCCTTCCTGTCTTATGTCTTAACACAGTTAGTAACACCTTGTGCTTCTTTACAAATTTTTTTTTGGGAATAGGCTTATTGAATGTTTGAAAATAAGTTTAAAGTGTTGAGTTATCCAAAGTTTTGTACAGTTATAAACTCTTATTACATATGTGACTATCAATATTTTTCACTAAATTATTTAATGTTTGCTAAAATGCACTGGGAAGTACCATTTCATGGTAAATACTATAAGGAATAAGTCATTAACTTATATCTTAATATAAAATGAATATAAACTAAATTCACATCTTTTTAATTTTTTTTGAAGAGGTATTCGCTATAGGGCACGTGCACTCACTAGACAGAGAGAAACATAGAGACAGAAAGTGAGAAATCACCCCCCAGGGGAGATGGTCACGCCGAAATCCCTTCTCCTCCATTCTCCTCTCGGGATCTTGGGCACGCACGCACACGTGCCCGGCATGAGTTTTAAGCCACCGGATCCGGGGTGAGAACTGCGGTCGACTACGTGGGAGTCCAGTGACATAGCCATTACGCTAACTGCTGGTTCCCCTAAATTCACATCTTTTAAAATGAAAAACAAAAGGAAGTTAGACTCTATGTTTAAAACCTAGCACATGGGTCACAATGCTCTGGAGATTAGGAGCTATTGGGATCATGACTCCACTGACCTGTGGGGAACTTCTGCAGGGTCCAGAGCTATATTTATGTGAGTGCACATTACAGGCAAAGTTACACTCTGAACTGCCCAGCATCAGAAAGGTAGGTGTCCCCTGACCAGGGGGCAGTATATGTATGTTCCTGTGGAATGAATGACATGTAGGTCTCTATGGGAATCTCTCTCTCTCTCACACACACACACTCACACACATGCTCCACCAGGGACTCAGGCCCTCTGGCAAATCCTTGCCATTCTGTTAGACTGAGGAAAATCGAGGTCTGTGTCTCCGCATTGTGGCAAAGAATTGAAGGACAAGGAGACAAGTTGAGCACAAGGTTTATTGAGATGGAGATATGTCCCACAGACAGAACTGGCCAGTACCAAGGGCCTGTCTCTTTTCCTGGGTCTCCTTTTATCATGTTTCAGACCTTTTGTTCATCTGAAGTATGTGTCCTTAGGTCACCTCTGGCTTGTTAATTTTCTTTTGGCTTGTTCCTCAGTCTTGTATCTTGTAGGACTCATGTTGCTGGAAATTGTTTTGAGCCAAAATACAGATAGTCATATAGTCTTTCCTTAAAGTTTCTTTGTGCTCCAAGGTAGTTCCCTGATCTACATCTGTCTAACTAAGGTCATTATTCCTAAAAACTCTTAACAATTCAACTATTTGCATCTGGCAATTTTCAAATGCCCTCCACACATAGCATCTTATTTCACTCACACCATCATGCTCAGAAGCATTATACTTACTAGCTTACTAGCTTCATTAGGCATGGGGCTGTATTACTGTGTGCACGCTGAGTCTTTTCCAGACCCAACAAATCTCTTCTTAGATTTGCTTTACATTTAAGGGCACTCTGTGTACGTTTTGGGCAGGAAATCTTCCCTTGTAATCCCTGGAAATCACTGATTTTTTTTTACTGTCTCTGTAGTTTTGCCTCTGTCCAGAATGTTGTATAGTTGGAATTATATACATAGCCTTTTTCTTTTTTCTTTTTTTTTGGAGAGGTTTTCGCTATAGGGCGCGTGCGCTCGCCAGACAGAGAGAGACATAGAGACAGAAAGCGAGAAATCACCCCCCAGGGGGGATGGTCACGCCGCAATCCCTTCTCCTCCATTCTCCTCTTGGGGTCTTGGGCATGCACGCACACGCGCCCGGCGTGAGATTTAAGCCACTGGGTCCGAGACGCGAACCGCGGTCGACTACGTGGGAGTCCAGCGACATAGCCATTACGCTAACTGCTGGTTCCCTATACATAGCCTTTTAAGACTGGCTTTTTTTCCCACTTAGTAATATGCATTTAAGTTTCCTCCATGTCTTTCCATGGCTTGATAGCTCATTTCTCTTTAGTGCTGAATAATATTCCATTTTTTGGATGTACCGCAGTTTACCCATTCACCTACTGAGGGACATCTTGATTGCTTCCAATTTTGGCAATTATGAATAAAGCATCCATGTGCAGATTTTTGTGTGGAGATAGATTTTTACCTATTTTTGTTAGATGTCAGGAGGTTGCTAAATTGTATAGTAAGAGTATGTTTACTTTTATAAGAATACCATGAAACTGTCTTCCAAAGTGACTGTACTATTTTGCATTTCCACTAGTAATAAATGAAAATTCCTGTTGCTTCACACCCTGGTCTGCATTTAGTGTTCTCAGTGTTTAGGCCATTCTGATAGATATTTTTAGTGTAGTTCTTATAAACCCTGTCTGCCCATCAGAATTGCCTGGGAGAACTTATTTTCTTTAAACTTTTGTAACTGTCAGAGGCATGTGCATTTTCTAGAAAGAGAGACAGAGGAAGAAAGGGAATAAGCATCCCCTAGTGGAGTATGGTCATGCTACAATACCTTCGCTTCCATTTCTCCATCCCTTTGGGATTTTAGGCATGCACACACACACTTGGTGTGTTTTTCAAGTGGCTGGGGCCAGGATTTGAACAGCAGTCAGCCATGTAGGATCTGGCTCCCTTAACTACTAGCCTACAGGACCAGCTAAGCCTGGAAGAACTTTTTAAAAAAATAACAATTTTGAATAGAGAGGCAAGACATTTATGGAACACAGTAATGGTTTATTACTTGTTGATGATAACATGTATAAGTATTCTCAACTGGACTGGTCTGAGGTGTATTTCATCTTGAGTAAATTCTCTTTACAAGCCAAATGCTGTATAGTGATCAAATGTATAAAAAAATGATAATAATAAAATTTTTAAAATAACAGGGTTTTTTTGAAAGTTTTTTTTTTTTTTTGGCTACAGGGCATGTGTGTTCCCATAAAGACAGACGCCACTATCCCTTCTCCTCCATTCTCCTCTCGGGATACCCCCCCAGAGGGGATGGCCATGCCGCAATCCCTTCTCCTCCATTCTCCTCTTGGAATCTTGGGCGCACATGTGCCTGGCATGTTTTTGAGTCCAGACTCGAACTACAGTTGATTATGTAGGAGTTCAGCGACATAGCCATTACACTAACTGCTGGTCCCTGCAAAAATAATAATTTTGAAACCACACCCCAGACCAATTAAGCTTGGCCTGGGGTTCAGGCATCAGCCTTTTAAAATTATGTCCCAGGTTATTTGAATGTGTATCTGAAATTGAGAATGGCTGGTTTAAAACATACAGTAAACCTTTTTTAAAATGTTAGTGGCAATGGGAAAATAAAACATAAAGCTTTTACTGTCTCGACATTGAACAGCTATTGAAGATTGGTAGATCAAATACTTTTGGAAAAATCTGTTTTTAGAGAAATCAAACATAAGCATTTGCAGTTGGAATAGCAGAAAGAGGTAAAGGAGCATCAGAATTGCACATAGGGATTTTTCTGGCTTACCTCATGTGATTAAAACTAACCAGAAGTGGGACCAGCAGATGGCATAATGATTGCACTGCTGGATTCCCACAAAGTCAACCATAGTTTGAATCCTGGACGCGGTGGCTTAAAACTCATGTTGGGCACATGTGTATTCTTGCACATGCACCCAAAATCCCAAGAGGAGAATGGAGGAGAAGGGATAGCAGCATAGTTAGCCCCCCTGCAGGGTGATTTCTCGCTTTCTGTCTCTCTGTCTCTGTCTTTTTGGTGAGCACACATGTGCTATAGCAAAAATCTCTCTCTCTAAAAAAATAATAAAAAAACAGAGGCTATAAAAATTATAATTTTTAAATTTGGAGAGAGAATAAAGCAGAAGGAAAGGACAAAAGAAAACATAACTCCTAAATTTAGAGTATTTGTATTCCTAAAAAGATTACTTGAATATGTGTATTATACCAAGTAGCTTGTGATGTTTTCTCAAGTCCTCTATTTGGGCCTCCATCAGCAGTCATATGTAATGGACCAAGATAGAAGATATTGAAGCTGTGTCTGTGGGAGACGTCATGACAAGAAATCAAAATAAGATTTTGTACAGCTACCCAGAAGGTGTACATTCAGGAGGGCTTCAAAAGTTAGAAAATACTTCTCACTCAACATAAGAGGTGAGTAGAAAATGTGCCCTTAAAAAGAATCAAAGTTTTTTTTTTTTTTTTTGAGACTTTTGCCTTAGGGTGCATTCACTCACTGGAGAGAGAGAGACAGAGAGTGAGAGGGAACATGAGAAACCACCCCCAGGGGGGATTACCATGCTACAATCCTTTCTCCATTCTCCTGGGATCTTGGATATGCACACACATGTTCCTGGCATGATTTTCAAGCCACTGGGTCTAGGACTCGAACCATGGTCAGCCACGTGGAAGTTCAGTGATGTAACTGCTATGCCATCTGCTGGCCCCATAGTGTTTTTTGGTCAAAAGTGCACAATTCAGTGTTTTTTAGTATATGCACAAAGTTGTGCAACTATCAATACTATCTAGTTCTAGAACATTTTCATTATCCCTAAAAGAAATCCAGTACCCATCAGCAGTCAGTTTCTATTGTCCCCTCATTCCAAGGCCCTGACAACCTAGAAGTAGAATTGCTGGACCAGAGAATAGCCCTTCTTCAAGAGACAGACAGCTCCATGGCTCCCGCTATCTAGCCATTTTGGGAGAAAGGAAGATGTCCCACTGATAACTGGGCCTCCAGCATACAAAACTCGCATGGTA
>NW_006204527.1:26738-27314 GCF_000334495.1 Tupaia belangeri chinensis | reverse complement strand
AATTTTTTAAGGTGAGGCATTTTACAGGGCCCTTTGGCTCCTCCTAGGCCTTTACCTTGTTAATAATCCCCTCTCCTCCTCCCAGAACAGCCCTTCTTCAAGAGACAGCTCCATGGCTCCTGTGATCTAGTCATTTTGTGCGGCGCGCAAGTGCGCCGCACTGTTTTCTAAATTTTGACTTTTATTGAATTTTTTTTGAATATTAATTTTTTTAGATTATTTAAAAGTTTTTCTCTTCTTTTTCTCTGTTTCTTGTCTGGTTTTTTTTTTTTTTTTTTTTTTCTGTTGTTGGTATTGTCTCCCTCTCTCTGCTTCCTCCTCTGCACATTCCTTGACTTCCAAGTTTGGGAAGAAACCGACCATCCACCAGATGACTAGAAATCGCTGCAGGATCACCAGAAATATGGGGAAGCAGGAAAATATCTCTCCCACAAGGGAAACGGATAGCTCCTCTTCATCCACACACAGTTCAATGGAAATCATGGAAATGTCTGATAAAGAATTCAGAACATTCATAATGGCAAAGCTAACAGAGATGGAAGAGAAGAGAGACAAGGAACTGCTGAAGAGGAAGGA
>NW_006204527.1:15204-26262 GCF_000334495.1 Tupaia belangeri chinensis | reverse complement strand
GTTCATTTGGGAAGAAAAGACACGAACATTCCTAGATAAACAAGACCTGAAAGAGTTTACCAGCACCAGACCAGATCTCCAAGAAGTTCTTAAGGGAGTGCTATGTCAGTAAAATTAAATGCAGACACACAGAAATAAGAGTTCAGAAACTAAGAAAATGGGCAACTTAATTGTAGGGACAAAGTCTGGAGTTGAGTATTATATCCCAGAGTTCAATCTGGAAGATCGAACCTCAACAAGAAGAGAAGAAAATTAAGTACATGAGACTGAACTGATGAAACAGCATTCTATGACTTGACTAAAATATTGCTGCTTTTCTTCTTAAAAAAAAAAAAAAAGAATTGCTGGACCATAGGGTAACTCTATGATTAACTCTTTGAGGAACTGCCAAACTGCTTTTCACTGAAACTGTACCATTTTGCACTGCCCCCAGCAATGTAATGAGGGTTCCTCTTTCTATATCTCCTCACCGATGTTTGTTATTTATTCCCTATCTTTTTAATTATAGCGATATTAGTGGACTTAAAGTGGCATCTCACTGACTTTGATTTGCATTTCTCCAATGACTAATAATGTCGTCCTTTTATGTCCTTGTTGGTCAATTGTGTATCCTCTTTGGAGACATGTCTATTTAGTTCCTTTGCCAAATCATCACATCTCCTGCACCTAAGCACCCACCTCTACAGCAACTGGCTTGGGAATCCAAACCACAACCTTTGTAGCAGCTGTCCCCAAATTAGCAGGACTTCGTCAATGACTGCCCTATTTTTTGCCCCAGTTTCCAACTCAGGACCAGCCAAAGGAGGCCAGATCTGCTCTCTAAACCAATCATGAAAGATATACTCTATGGTATAAACTGAAAGACTGGAAGGTATGATAGCAGAGACAGTAACTGTAGATATTAGAGACTGCATAGGAGAGGGTGGGAAATAGAGGGTGCAAGGGAGGGGATCAGAGAAAAAACATTTAACAGACACAGAAATGGAAAGTTGTCTGTTGGTGATAATGTATGTGGTAATACCTTTGATTTGACCTATGTGCATTGTATTCATGCTGGGCAAAACCATTTTGTATGCTGTAAAGATGTACAGTGACTAAATGTAAATTAAACAAATGTAAAAATAAAAAAGGAGGGGCCAGCAGGTGGCATGGTGATTAAAGCACCAGACTCCCACTGCAGTTTGAATCCCAGACCCAGCACCTTGAAATTCATGCCTGGTGCGTGTGCAGGCATGCCCAAAATCCTGAGAGGAGAATGGAGGAGAAGGGATTGTGGTATGGTATCCTCCTCTGAGAGGTGATTTCTTGCTTTCTATCCCTCTTTCTCTGTCTGTTTGGAGCATGCTTGTGCTCTATAGCAAAAAAATCTCTAAAAATAAATCAATAAACAAGGAATTAAAGACAACTAAAAAAAAAAGTAAAACAAAAACAAGTCTTGCTCCTAGTCTACCTCCAACTTCTTCATGCCAAAGCGTCCAATCAGGGCACACCTGAAGCCATATTTTTTTCCTTCAGTGTAAAGATTTTCCACTCTTTTGCTTGCCTTTGAATTTCTGCCAAATACTAAGGTTAGTGTCTGACTTTCTTGCAAAAGCAAGCTCTGAACAAATCACCTCTATTTTCATTTGGGTGGTCTTCACTTATTGCCACAGTAGAGTTGCCAAATAAAATATAAGATGTCTAGTTAAATTAGAATTTTGGATAAAAGACTTTTTTTTTAAGTATAACTATGTCCCAGATATTACATAGTGGTGATTTGCTACATCTAGAACCCTACAGATATATGAAAATATAAGTCTACACAGAATTGTCAAAGAGAGGTATGCTGGTTTTCTTAACACAAGGTGGCTGACTAATTCTGCTTGGTTGAACCCACTGGTTTGTTAATTTGCCAAATAAATGACATTTCTGTTTTGTTGTGTTCCTGTGCCAGGCCAGAGTTTATCCTCCAATAAATACATGCTTTGATTTATCTTTATCGAGCTGGGAGACTTTCAAATTATTTCTCTGTATTTTAGCATCAGACAATATATTGCATTTCATTCTAAAAGCCCTTTGCTGCATGTGTGTTAATTAAAGTTGTTTCAATGGTATCTGTTGCCAGTTTTATCTGAGCTTCAATCTGAGTACTGTTGATTCAGTTCCCAGAGTCCCTGGAGAGTCATGCAGGCTTCATTTCTGATTTATTTTTGTCCTGACCAGAAGGCTCCAGTCCCCTATGACTTCCCAGTCATCTTTTGGATTATCCTGTTAATCTTTCTCAGTGCCTAAGGTAAGGGTCAAGTCTTATGAAGCACATTTGTCAGCAAGATAATCCATGGCCACCACTGCTGCTGGGACACCATAACCAAAGTCATTAGAGTTACTACTATATGTTTTCATAAACTCCATAGTGAAAGCTGGCTGAAGGTCGTTGGTTTGTTCTTTCAAAATATGCAGCCAGTGGAAGGGCAGCAGCTGGCAGGATTGAGCAGAGAGGGAAGGGACTCTACAGGGTGTTCTGAAAGCTTCTGACAGAGCCCTTCTTTACTTTTAAGGATATGACCATAAACAAATAAACAGAATTTTTTTTTCTTTTTTTTGGTTAGAGTGTGTGCGTGTGCTCGCTAGAGAGAGTTAGAGGGAGAGAAGAAAGCACTCCTCATGGGGGATGTCACACTGCAATCCCTTCCCCATCTTTTTCTCCCTTCTTTCTGGATTTTGGGCATGCATGCACATGTGCCCAGCATGTTTCTCATGTTTCCAGGTCCATGACTTGAACTGCACAGATGGTCATGTGGGATCTGGCTGCCTTGACCACCAGGCTGTGTAGTTGGCCCTAGAATATCTTTAATGAGGCTAATAAACACACAAAGGAAGATGTGATATTTAAAGAAGGAATAAATAAAAACCAACAATATTTTACTATGAGATTGAAGACTTCAATTCATCCATTGGGCACACTGGGCTTTTGTTAAAAAATAGTCTCCATACATTCTGAACCAATGAAAGCTCTCATATCAGCCTAGGTAAAAGCTAAATACACTCTGGTGAATGGGTTTTGAAACTTTGAAAAACAAGCAGAAAGCTTCAATGTGAAAGGGAAGTATTGGCAAAAGGAATATTAATAAATGTTTTCTGATGATAGGTATAAATAATGCAAGTTTCACTGAAATCAGTTGGGATTCTCAATATTATGTTTCTAATTTGTTAAATAAAAGCTCCATAAATTCAATAGCAAAAAAAAAAAAACAAGCAGAAAGCCACATGATATAAATATTCTTGGCATTTGGACTCACACACATGTACCTATGCACACACACACACACACACACACACACACACACACACACCCCTCAGGGATTTTGAATTACCATTGTCAGGGGTTTCAGTCACCAAAAATGTTGATTATTCAAAATTCTGAAAGTGTGCACAATTAACACAGATGCTCAGATTGTTGGTTCTGATTTCTGTATCAGTTCTTCCATGGGGTACCGATTCACTGTTGGAAACCCTTTGAGCTCTAAAGGCAGAGGTTGCAAATTGGCCTTTATCCTGGAGAACCCAAATAAAGAATTTCTGATTTGGGGGTTCTAACCAGCTCTCTATGTACCCTGTTTTGGCTGGTCCAGGAATTAATACATGAATACAGTAAAGTTGCAGGAAACAAAATCAATATACAGAAATCTATAGTATTTCTATATATGAACAGCAGGCAGACAGATAGAACTGAAAAAAGTATTTCTATTTACCATAGCCACAAAAAGCATAAGATACTTAGGAATAAATCTAACCAAAGAAGACAAAGGCCTCCACAAGGAAAACTATGAGAAGCTAAAAAAAGAAATTGAAAATGACACAAAAAAGTGGAAGGACATCCCATGTTCCTGGATTGGAAGAATTAATATAATCAAAATGTCAATTCTACCCAAATTAATCTACATATTTAATGCAATCCCAATCAAAGGCCCAGAGACATCCTTCACATATCTAGAAAAGACAATCATACAATTTGTCTGGAATCATAAAAGACCTCATATTGCCAAAGTAATCCTGCACAAAAAGAGTGCAGTGGGCGGCATCTCACTGCCAGACCCAAAAATATACTACAAAGCTGTGGTAATCAAAACAGCATGGTACTGGCACAGAAAGAAACAGGTAGACCAATGGAACAGAACAGAGACCTCAGAAATAAATTCCCAAACATACAGTCAACTGATTTTTGACAAAGGGTACTAGTCAATCCAGTGTGGGGGGGGAACCCTCTTCAGCAAATGGTGCTGGAAAAAACTGGATACCCACCTGCAGAAAGAAGAATTTGAACCTCTACCTCTCACCATTGACAAAAATAAAGTCAAGGTGAATCAAAGATCTAAATCTAAGACCTCAAACTATAAAACTGCTCCTGGAAAACACTGGGGAAATTCTGGGAGACAATGGAGTAGGCAAAGACTTTTTAAATAAGACCATCAAAGCACAGTTGATAATCCCCAAAATAGACAAGTGGGAATACATCAGACTAAGAAGTTTTTGCATGGCAGAAGACACAATAATTAGTGTGAATCGACAGCCCTCAGAATGGGAAAATATTTCTGTAAACTATGTGTTAGCTAAGGGATTGATAACCAGAATACACAAGGAACTCAAGCAACTGTCCTGAAAAAAAGATCAGTTGACCCTATTAAAAGATAGGAGAATGAGTTAAAAAACTCACTCTCCAAGGATGACATACAAATAGCTAAAAAGCATATTAAAAAATGCTCAACATCCCTCATTGTAAGGGAAATGCAGATCCAAACAACAACGAGATATCACTTAATCCCAGTCAGAATGTTAAAAAAACAAAAAATTATAAGTGCTGGTGGGGGTGTGGTGAAAGGGGAACTCTCTTACACTGCTGGTAGGGTTGGAAACTGGTCCAGCCACTGTGGAGAACAATTTGGAGCTTCCTCAAAAATCTACAAATAGAACTACCATATGATCTAGCAATCCCACTCCTTGGTATCTACCCAAAGGACAGAAGAATTCTTAATCGGAAAAGTGCTTGCACATCAATGTTTATTGCAACATTCTTCACAATTGCTAAGACATGGAGCAAACCCAAATGCCCATGAATAGATAAATGGATTGAAAAACTGCGACACAAATACTCTATGGGATACTACTCAGCCCTAAAAAACAACAAGACCCTGGTTTTTGACAGAAAGTGGATGAATATTGAAGATTTACTGCTGAGTAAAGCAAGCCAGGGTATTAAGGAGAGACATTGTATGTCTCTACTTAATATATACCTAGTAACCACACTCTATGGCCAAAACTGAATGACTAAAGGATATAGAAACACAGTAAATGGTTGTGAATACCAGATATAATATGGGAAGAGAGTGAGTGAAGGAGTAGATTCTGAGGAAGGACATTAAGGAGAAAAATAGAGAGGCAAAACATTACTGGGACAAAGAAATGGAGTATTATCTGTTGAAGATAACTTTATAGTGTCAACTGGACTGGGGAGAAATGTATACATGTTGGAATATTAACTTTGCAAGCTAAATAATGTGATTGTATAAAGGAACTTAAAGTTAAAAAAAATGCAAAGGCAAAAGTTACTAAGGCAGTATATGCTTGCCTTGTAAGCCAATTAGAGGCTTTTGACTACAAAGGCAACTATATTACAATGCTATCTGTGAAGAGTGCCATATGAAGATTAAAAAAAATTGCAATTGAGTGAGCCAGTGAATCTGGAAATACTTTGCAGACTTAATTCATATCTTGAAAACTGAGATCTTTGTGACAGGTCAATGTGTTCTTCTCTCTCTTAGGTAAGGGTGGGGTGAAGGAGTTATGATACATTCAGCATAAAGTACAGCCTGAAGGAGCAAGAAATATTTATCAAACTGGGAGCAAAGTGGTGTTTTGCAACATGGTTGCAGGAGAAGATTTGAGAAAATAAAGCATAGAAAGGCAATGTCGACAGCAGATAATAACTGAAATCATAATAACTACTGTATTACCTATTCTGTACTGGCACTGTGCTAAGCACTTTTCACCCATTATAGCATTTAAAGCATATAGTTCTCTAAGATAGGTATTTCATTGGTGAGGAAACAGGCATGAAGAATTCATATTGCTCAAAATTTCTTTTTTAAAACTTTTTTGTTTTGGGACCAGCAGTTAGCATAATGGCTATGTCGCTGGACTTCCACGTAGTCAACCGCGGTTCGAGTCCCGGACCCGGTGGCTTAAACTCACGCTGGGCGCATGTGCGTGCGTGCCTAAGATCCCGAGAGGAGAATGGAGGAGAAGGGATTGTGGTGTGGCCATCCCCCCTGGGAGGTGATTTCTCACTTTCTGTCTCTCTGTCTCTCTCTGTCTGGTGAGTGCACACGCCCTATAGCAACAAAACAAAACAAAACAAAACACCTCTCAAAAAAAAATATTTTTTTTTTTGGGCCACCAAGTGGTGCAGTGGTTAAGGTGGCTGGACTCCCCACATGGCTGACTGCATGGTTTGAGTCCTGGACCTGGTGGTTTGAAAAACACATCAGGGGGACCAGCAGTTGGCATAATGGCTATGTTGCTGGACTCCCATGTAGTCGACCGCGGTTCAAGTTCCAGACCCAGTGGCTTAAACTTACTCTGGGTGCACGTACATGGATGCCTAAGATCCCGAGAAGAAAATGGGATAGAAAGGATTGAGGCGTGGTCATCCTTGCTGGGGAGGAGAGGTGGTTTCTCGCTTTCTGTCTCAGTCTTCCTGGTGAGCATGCATGCCTTATAGCAGAACCTCTCAAAAAAAAAAAAAATCAGGCATGTGTGCCCAAAACCCCTAGAGGAGAATGGAGGAGGATTGTGGCAGTGTGGTCATACCTCTTGGAGAGGTGCTTTCTCACTTTCTCTCCCTTTTTGTCTGTCTGTGGTGAATGTACATAACCTATGGCAATTTTTAAAAAGAATTTTTTAGAAGTTTATTTATTGAGGGGGGGCACCCTAACCAGGATCTTCATGCCACAACCTTCCCACTAGCCCTGAGGCCAGCTGGAATCATGGGTGTACTTGGAATGTTGAGTTAGCCACAGGAGCCTTTCTACATGGTCTCCAGCAGCACATAGCAGTGCACAGCAGTGCCCCTATGGCCTGCACCAGCAAGACTGGGCCTAACTCAAAATTTCAGTGTAGGGTACTTGCCTGTACCCTTACTGAGGAACTCTGTTGGAGCACCAGAAGGGAGATCAGATGGAAGCTTCTGATTACCAGGTGGGTCTCCTTCTGCTCCTCTTCACTTTTGTGCATTCTTCCACTAAGTATCCTCACTTTTCTTTGCTTTCCCATAGTTTATTCAAATAGCCATGTTCTTGAGGAATAGGTTCATATGTATAGTTTATTTTCTCAACTCATCTATTTCCTTAAAGGAAATAAACTTGTCTGTCCTTTTGTATCTTCCCCAGAGTGAGGTGGATAACACAGAGTTAAGTGATTGATTAGCATTCCACTTAAGCTCCTACTTATAATACTTATTGGTTGCCTGATTGAACATTTTCATTAACTTTGTCTTGGAAGGAAGCTTTTCTCCATATGTGCCAAATCCAGTGCTGGACACTGTAACTTTTGTAATTCCACTTAATTCTTCTCTAGGTATGCATTGTACATTTTCACTTTACAAGATGAAGAACTGAGGCTTATAGAGGTTAGGTAACATTTGTCAAAGAATAACTCAAATACATATTGTTAATTATTATCATACTAACTTTCATACAAAAAAGACACCTAAAAATAGATGGATTTTATCTAACAAAGGATTTATCTACAAGAAATAAGAGAGAAGTAAGAAGGAAAACTAGAGTCATATCTGGAATGGTGAACTTTGGTTTATTCTTGAGTGAATTGTTGATCAGCAGAGGGGTAAGTGGGGGTATTCTGTCCTTGGGAAGCAGGCTGGATTCTAAAGAAAATGAGTTCAGTTGTTTGTGGATTCCCCGAAAAGTCCTTGGGTGTTTAACTCTGAGCAATGCGTGACAGTCTATGTCTTTATCATAGCTGTCACTGTTTTCAGTTAGCACCTCCATCTAAGCTGTGCCAGCTTTGCACCAGCTCCCTTCTCAGAATTTCTCAACTACTACTTCTCAGTCACTTAGCAACTTGGCCAGATCAACAATGATGGCTTCAGGTTCTTTCTACCCTGACATGAATTAACTGTTGATTGATATCTTGGCTATACAGTAACATTTAAGCACCTGGAAGTTAGATGGTAGAGGAGGGCCAAAAGTCTAAAGAAAATCATAATAAGGAATATCAGAACCCACTTCATGTCCAGTTTCTTAGTTTACCTAAGCCCAACCAGGAGAACAAGTTGCAAAGATTAGTTTGGTCAATATTAGACAAGAAAGTGGATTTTTAGTTAATTGACTGTTTCACTTTTCCTGAAGTGTTTATTCAGGTGTAATAAAATGTGTTAGCCATTGCCTAGACTCAAGCTTGGTTGGTGAGCAAATAAAAATATTTGTCTGATAAATTTATGCTCATCTATTGTGATTCTAGTGCTTGAGATATTTCTTTTGCTATTTGAGACAAAGTCTGATGTAAATTATGGATAATAAAATTTAGTTCAGGAAATCCTAGCCAGAATATAAATCTTTGCACAAATCAATGAAATATAGTGTGTTGGATACAACCCGGTTAGATAACATGTCAAAATATTGATAAAATGAGAGCACTGGGAGGTTCTATTTTGAATGTTTGGAAACGCTGAATAAGTATACTCAAAGTGTATGGCATATTTTAAGTTCATAAGCATAGGAAATCCATTTGATTACACCAAAAGGAAATTCAAAGGGTGCACATCCATAAGGCACAAATATGTTGTCTATGGTAGGAACACTTACTGTCTGAATTTAATTGGTTTTAAAATGAACTAAAACACTCTGGAAAGAGTTAGAAAAATCATACAGTAGGTTTTATGGAGAAATAATCCTATTGTTGATATCTAACTGGCTTCTTTGAAGGGTTTGGAAAATATTAGACACACAACAGTTAATTGTTGATGACCTAGTGTTCAGTTAATACATATAGATTTGTCAAGGCTTATATTTCCGTATTTAAGATAAGAAGGGAATGAAATGATCAGACTTGGGGTGAAATCTGGTACCATTTAGGTTTATGGACATGGCTGGAAGATTCTTACTAAATGGTCTGGGTGAGCAATCCAATGGTTGGAAAGACTGACTGTTGTTGCAGTTGTTTCAGAAAAGCAAATCATAGTGTTTCTGGAAAAGAAAGTGACTGAGAAAATGGAAAGAAGGAAAGAGTAAGGTAATCATTTTAACAGTCTAGTATCTTGAACTATCACAATAAGAACACAATAAAGGGAAGAAAGAAGAGTTAAATAATAAAATGGGATTCTGCATTTTAGTGGTTAAGGGAGTCAGATGACATGACCAGCTATGGTGTGAATTCTAGTCTCCAGCAGCTTGAAAAACATACTGGTGCATATGGGTGCCCCAAATCCTGAAAGTATGGAGAAATGGAGAAGAGACTGTGGTGTGATCATGTGCCATTGAGGGTGCTTCCTCTTCTTTCCACTCCTCCACCTTTCTGTCTCTCTCTGGTGAGTGAATGCACTCTCTGGCAATTAAAACAACAACAATAATAAAATGAGGATCTTTTTGTCCTGTTTTGGGGTCTTGGAGAGGGTCTTTACACTTGAGGAAGTCTGTTTCTGGAGTCCTCTGGATAAACCTCAGAGTTAAATCTACAGTGGGAATGGAGAAATGTCCAGGTGATAGGATCCTTAGCACACTGACATTGGCTTACAAATACCCATGTATATATACCCTGGAGTTTAATGCAGTACTCATAGTTTAAAAGACTTGAAATGGTCTTTTCCATTGCATTCCAAGGCTTACTTTCATTGATTCTTCTTCCAGGAACTTGTCTTTGCAAATTATATAAAAGTGTGTCTGGTAGTATTTTCTTTGCAAAATACAGCTTACAGCTGATGGAAATATGATGCCATTTTTGAAAATATTTGACAAACTAAAAGCCTTAAGAAGGTTAAGTCTGATAGAGGAGGAGTTTCTACAGTCTCATGAGTCTTCCTGGAATTATTTCTTATGGGGAGGACTCTTGAGGATTTTGAGATGATAATCATATTATCATTAAAGCTAATGATTAGATTTTAAGTTAGGGCATCTTAAACTCTTCCAAAAGTTGGGACGGTTTTGATTTTAAAAGATCATTAACCCATTCTATTTTGTCAAAACTTAGTGGGTCAATATTAACAAAGAATATTTTTTTAAAAAATTGACAGAGAGTATGTGCGCTTGCCAGAGGTAGAGAAATGGGGGGGCAGTACACCCATAGTCATGGTGCATTATCATCCATTTCTCCATCCTGTTGGGATTTTAGGTGTGCATGCACATGTACCTAGTGTGCTTTTCAAGCTGCTGTGTTGAGATTGGGGCCATGTGGTTGGCCATGTGAGACCTGGCTCCCTTAACTACTAGGCCACCTCACCTGCCCAGAAATTTTGGTTTTAATGAGAATACAGTATCTTAAATATTTCACTTGTAAAGTGAGATTTTCTATCACTAGAGAGTAAAAAATGTACTCACCAGGTGGGAAAAACAATATCTGTCTTCCACTTATCTACCATCTATTAATCTCTTTTTGTGTGCCATACACCATTAGCCTTCAGCAAGGAAAAAATTCAATCCAATTATAAAATTAACAAACCATTTAAAAATTATTATTCAAAATTTTGTGATGTGACCCATTGGATGATGTGGGCCATTTTTGAGGTAGGGAGGGTTTCTGAGCTTTGCCTTTCTCAACAGCTTTTCCTGAGTTATGGTAATGACAGAGAAGGCAAATTTTGGCTACCTGTTGTGAGTAAAATTTCTCCACCAACTTTTTTTTGGGTAAAATTTGAACCAATTTACCAATGTGAATAATTTCACAGATAAAACACTAAAGGTAAGGAGATGATCTCTTGTGACATTAACCCGTTATCAGACAGAGAGAGAGGGAGAAAGTGAGAAAGCAAGCCACCAGGTCCAGGACTCAAACCATAGTCAGCCATGTGGG
>NW_006204527.1:0-12835 GCF_000334495.1 Tupaia belangeri chinensis | reverse complement strand
TATCACATTCTTCAAACCTAGAAGTTCCATCTGGTTCTTGTTTAAGGTATCCATTTCTTCTTTCAAGTCATGAAAGGACTTCCTCATCTCCTGGAGCTCCTTGTCTCTTTTCTCTTCCATCTCAGTTAGTTTGGTCACTACAAATATTCTGAATTCCTTATCAGACATGTCCACAATGTCCGTTGTATTGGCTGTGGGTGATGTAGGCTTGATGATTTCCATTGAGGGAGAGGCATTTTGTTGGTTGCTCATACTTCTTGAGCCTCTGTGATTGTTCCTAGTCATCAGGTAATCTAAATGTTGCTTCCTAACTTATTTAAGGTATCTCTGAGTGTTACAAGTTGTACAGGATTAGAAAATTGATGACTTCTCTTATGGTTGGCCTACCTATTGCTCACTATTACCAATAAATGTTTCGAGGAGAGGTGGGGATGCACAAGGGTCCTGGTCAGAAGGGCCTGCAGCTGAAGGCAGCCTAGTGACTGGAACTTCTGGCCAGCTTGATCCATTTTGCAGGTGGGATGTAGGGGGTGCGAGATCATCTTAATATCTCCAGGAACCAACCTGAAGTCCAGAGATGAGAAGGTATGGGGATTAGCAATGGTCCCGGGCGGAAGGGCCTGGGGCCGCAGGCAGCCTGGTGTCCAGAACTGCTGGCCGGCTTGATTTGGTTTGCAGGTGGGGTGGGGTGGGGTGGGGTGAAAGTTCAACTTAAAGTCCCATGCAACCAATCTGAGGTCTAAAGAGGAGTAGGGGTGGAGATGTGTGAAGGTCCGGGGCGGTTGGGCCTGCAGCCTCAGACCACCTGATGTCCGGAACTGCTCAAGGCCACTATTTGTTTTATTGTAAAGAGGCAGACTATTATATGTGAATGAGCTTCTAGGGATTTGAAACTGGGGAACAAGTTTCCATAATTTGCTGAAATATTAGTTGTTTGCATGTTGAATTATAACCTGCTTTTGCTTATCTAGCTTGTCCTAATTATTCTTATAAGAAATGCTTACCGTGTAATAGTCACATAACTCAAGGCAATATAACACAATACTACAGTTACTCCAATATTATTTCAAAATAATAGTAAAAAGTTAGAATTGGCTTAAGAAGAACCTGCTACTAACTTTCATTGTGTAAGTTTGCCTGCGCGGGCTATGAAAGAGAGACATTATATGTCTCCACTTAATATTTACCGACTGTCCTCATTCTATAGGAGAGATTGAAAGATTGGAGGACATAAAAGCAGTGAAAATAGTTATGGACACTGCAGACAGTGTGAAAGGAGGATGGGAGAGGGGAAGAGTATAGGGAAGGAAATCAGGAAGAAAAAAATAGAAAGGCAAGACATTTGTGGGACACAGAAATAGTTTATTACTTGTTGATAACGTGTATAGCATTCTCACCTGGAATGGCCTGAGGTGTATTTCATGTTGGGTAAATTCTCTATACAAGTCAAATGATATATAGCAATTGAATGTTTAAAAAAATAATAATAAAATTTTAAAAGTTTGCCTGCAGGACCCATGCTCAAGAAAGCTAAGAGACCTGAAGCTGAATTTGGCAGCAGAAAGGGAGCCAATGGAATTGTGACTCTGGCCAGGCAATCACAATACCACAGCTCCAAGACTTCACCTGCATACTAACCTTCAGGAGCCAATGGAATTGTGAATCTGATTGGCTAAACAGAACCTTTCATTTTACTCTTTATAGGAAACTTCAAGTGCTTATGGGACTGAGACTTTCACTGGCTGAGCACAACCCTTCAGTTCAGGTTTGTATTTGCATAGCAACCTTGAAGAGCCAATGAAAAAGCAACACTAGCCAACCAATCAGAACGCTTTGACTCAAGCTTTCACGTGCATAGTAAAACTCAGGAGACAGGGAACTTGCCACTCTAGACAGCCAATCAAAACCCCACAGGGTCAACCATCATCTGAATAGCAACCATCAGAGCCAATGGAAATATGAAGCTTTCAAAATTTAATTTGCATGGGACCAACAGTTAGTGTAATGGCTATGTTGCTAGACTCCCACGTAGTCGACCACGGTTCACGCCCCGGACCCGGTGGCTTAAACTCACGCCTGGCGCATATGCGTGCGTGCCCAAGATCCCGAGAGGAGAATGGAGGAGAAGGGATTGTGGTGTGGTCATCCCCCCGGGGGGTGATTTCTCGCTTTCTGTCTCTCTGTCTCTCTCTGTCTGTCTGGCGAGCACACGTGCCCTATAACAAAAACCTCTAAAAAAAAGATTTAATTTGCAAAGTAACGTTCAGGAGTCAACGAAACTGCAACTATGGCTTGTCAATAAGAAACTAACAGTCAAGCTTTCATCTACCTATCAACTTCAGGAACCAATGAAAGCAATATGGATCAGCCAATCAGAACCCTTCAACTGAAGCCTTAATCTGCATAGCAAACTTCAGGAGCCAATGAAACTGTGACTATGGTTGGCCAATTACAACTAACTTGGTCAAACCTTCATCTGTCTAGCAACCTTCAAGAGCCAATGGAACAGAATACAGGTCAACCAATTAGAACTCTTCAGCTCAAGCTTTTATCAACATAGCAAAATTCAGGAGACAATGAAACTGAAACCTTGGCTGGCCAAACAGGAAAACTCTATGTCAAGTCTTCTTATGCACAGGAAGCTACATTAGCCAATGTAACTGTGACTTTTACTGGCCAATCACAATCCTTTAGTTCACGTCTCCATCTGCATATCAACTCTCAGAAGCCCATGGAACTATGACACTGGTCAGCCAATTAGAACATTTCATCTCAAGCCTTCATCTTCAGATAAATTTTAGGAGCCAATGAAAGTGTGAATCTAGGGGGGAGGGGCAACCAGACCACACAGGGTCAATCCTTCATCTGCCCTGCAACTTTCAGGAGCCAGTGGAATAAAACTATGGTCAATCAATCAAACCATTGCAACTCAAGACTTCATCTGATAGCAAAGTTCAGGAGCCAGTAGAACTGTGACTCTGTCTAGCCAAGCAGAACTTGACAAGGTTGAGCCTTCTTCTGTCTTTATGACACAATTAAATAGAACAGTGGCCAATCATAATCCTTAATTTCAAATTTTCATCTGCATAGAAAACTTCAGGAGCCAATGGAACTGGGACTCGGCCAATAAGAAAATGACAGGGTCGGCCTTCATCAGCATAGCAACCTTCAGGAGTCAATGGAACAAAACTGTGGCCAGCCAATCATAAAGGAAGTTTGCATCCAGGACCCAGTGGCTTAAACTCACGCTAGGCATATGTGTGTGTGTGCCCAAGATCCCGAGAGGAGAATGGAGGAGAAGGGATTGTGGTGTGGCCATCACCCTTTTCTGTCTCTGTCTGTCTGTCTGGCGAGTGCATGCGCCCTATAGCAAAAACCTCTCCAAAATAAATAAATATATTAGCCAATCACAATCCTTCAGTTTAAGCCTTCATTTGCCTAGCAACATTCAGGAGCCAATGGAACTGCCACTCTGGCTGACCAGAGAAAGCATCAGCATCATCTGCATAGCAACCTTCAGGAGTCAACAAAAAAGAATAGTGACCAATTATAACCTTTCGGTTTAAACCTTCATCAGCCTAGCAAACTTCAGTAACCAATGAAATTGTGATTCTGGCCAGCCAATCCATACTGACAGCATCAGCCTTTATCTGCATAGATACATTCCTTCCATAAGAAACAACAGTAATGGAATAGAGCAGTGGCTAGCCAATCATAACCCTTCGTGTCAAGAATATATCTTCATAGGAAACTTCAGTACTCAATGGAACTGTGACTTTTATTAGGCAATTAAAATCCTTCAGTTAAAACCTTCATCTGCCTAGGAACTTTCAGGAGCCAATGAAACTGTGACTCTGGCTGGCGATACAGGGCTGACAGCATAAGCCCTCATCTGCCTAGCTTCCTTCAGGAGCCAATGGAACAGAACGTTGACCAGTCAATCATAACCCTTCATGTCAAGCCATCATCTGCATATGAAACTTCAGTACCCAATAGAGCCGTGATTTTTATTAGCCAAAACAATCCTTCTGTTTAAGCCTTCATCTGCCTAGCAATCATCAAGGGCCAATGGAAATGTGATTCTAGTTGACCAATCAGAACTGACAGCTTCATCTTTTATCTGCATAGCAACTCTAGGAGTCAATGGAATAGAACAGTGGCCATGTAATCATAATCCCTCATTTCAAGCATTCATCCACATAGAAAACTTCTGTACCAAATGGAGCTATGACTTTTATTAGGCAATCAAATTCCTTCAGTAAGTCTTCATCTGCCTAGCAACCTTCAGGAGCCAATGGAGCTGACACCCTGGCTGGCCAATCAGAATTGATAACATCCACTTTCATCTGTATAACAACTATGAGAAGCCAAAGGAAGTGAGGCTCTGGTTGGCTAATTAGAACTGAAAGAATCAGTCTTCATCTGCATAGCTACTTTCTGTAACCAATGGAACAGAACAGTGACCAGCCAATCATAACCCTTCATGTCAAGCTTTCATCTGTATAGAAACCTTCAGTACCCAATGGAAATGTGACTTTTACTAACCAATCACAGCTGTTCAGATTAAACCTTTATCTACCTAGCAACCTTCAGGAGCCAATGAAACTGTGATGCTGACTGACCAATCAGAACTGACAAAATCATCCTTCATCTGCATAGCAACCATAAGGCACCAATGGAAAAAAAAAGGGCCAGGCAATCATAACACTTCATGTCAAGCCTTCATCTGCATGGGAAACATCAGTATCCAATGGAACTCTGACATTAATTAAGCCATCAAAACCCTTCAGTTTAAACTTTCAAATGCTAGCAACCTTCAGGAGCTAAATGAACTGGGACTCTGGCTGGCCATACAGGACCTATAGTATCAACCTTTATCTGCATAACAATGGTCAGGAGTCAGCATAAGAGAATACTGACCCACCAATTGCAACCGTTCAGTTTGTCTTTATCTGCCTAGCAACCTTCAGGAGCCAATGAAACTATGATGCTGTCTGGCCAATCACAAGCATCATTTTTCATCTGCATAGCAACCATAAGGAGCCAATGGAACAGAGCAGTGACCAGCCAATCACAACCCTTCATTTCAAGCCTTCATCTGCATGGGAAACCTCGGTATCTGATGGAACTGAGACATTAATTAGGCCATCAAAGCCCTTTAGTTTAAGTCTTTATCTGCTAGCAACCTTCAGGACCCAATGGAACTGGGACTCTGGCTGACCATATAGGACTGACAGCATCAACGTTCATCTGTATTGCAATGTTCAGGAGCCAACGGAAGAGAAGTGACCAGCCAATCACAACACTTCAGTATAAACCTTTATCTGCCTAGCTACCCTCAGGAGCCAATGGAACTGAGACCCTGGCTGGCCAATCTGAATGGACAGCAATAGCTTTCATCTGCATAGCAACTATAAAGAGCCAATGGAACAGAACAGGAAGTAGCCAATCATAACCCTTCATTTTAAGCCTTCATCTGCATGGGAAGCCTCGGTATCCATTGGAACTGAGACTTTAATTAGGCCATCAAAGCCCTTTAGTTTAAACATTTATCTGCCTAGTAACCTTCAGGAGCCAATGAAACTGTGATGCTGACTGGCTAATCAGAACTGACAGAATCATCGGGACCAGCAGTTAGCGTAATGGCTATGTTGTTGGACTTCCATGTAGTTGACAATGGTTCAAATACCAGACCCAGTGGCTTAAACTCACGCTGGGTGCATGTGCGTGCATGTCCAAGATCCCTAGAGGAGAATGGAGAAGGGATTGCAGTGTGGCCATTCCCCCTGGGGGGGTGATTTCTCGCTTTCTGTCTCTCTGTCTCTCTCTGTCTCTCTGGTGAGCGCATGTGCCCTATAGCAAAAAACCTCTCCAAAAAAAAAGTACTGAAAGAAACATCCTTTATATGCATAGCAACCCTAAGGACCCAATGGAACAGAACAGTGACCAGCCAATCATAAGCCTTCATTTCAAGCCTTCATCTGCATGGGGAACCTCGTTATCCAATGGAACTGAGACTTTAATGAGGCCATCAAAGCCCTTCAGATTAAGCCTTTATCTGCCTAGTAACCTGCAGGAACCAATGGAATTGTGAGTTTTATTAGCCCATCACAACCATTCAGTTTAAGCCTTTATCCACTTAGCAACCTTCAGGGACCAATGAAACTGGGATGGTGACTGGCCAATCATAACGGAAAGCATTAGCTTTCACCTGCATAGCAACCATAAGGAGCCAGTGGAACAGAGCAGTGACCAGCCAATCATAACACTTCATTTCAAGCCCTAGCTGCATAGGAAACTTCAGTACCCAATGGAAATGTGACTTTTATTAACCAATCACAATGGTTTACTTTAAGCCTTTATCTGCCTAGCAACCTTAAGGAGCCAATGAAACCATAATGCCTAATGGCCAATCAGAACTGAAAGAATCATCCTTCATCTACATAGCAACCATTAGGAGCCAATGGAACAGAACAGGAGACAGCCAATCATTACCCTTCATTTTAAGCCTTCATCTGCATGGGAAACCTCAGTATCTAATGGAAATGAGACTTTAATTAGGTCATCAAAGCCCTTCAGTTTAAGACTTTATCTGCCTAGCAACCTTCAGAAGCCAATGAAATGGTGATACTGACTGGCCAATCACAACGGAGAGCATCAGCTTTCATCTGCATAGCAACCGTAAGGTGCCAACGGAATAGAACAGTGACCCGCCAATCATAACCCTTCATTTCAAACCCTGTCTGCATAGGAAACTTCAGTACCCAATGGAATTGTAACTTTTATTAGCCAATCACAACCATTCACTTTTAGCCTTTATCTGCCTAGCAACCTTCAGAAATCAATGAAACTGTGATACTGACTGGGCAATCAGAACGGAAAGCAACATTCTTCATCTGCATAGGAATCATAAGGAGTCAATGAAACAGAGCAGTGACTAGGACATCATAACCCTTCATTTCAAACCCTGTCTGCATAGGAAACTTCAATACCCAATGGAATCGTGACTTTTATTAGCCAATCAAAACCGTTCACTTTAAGCCTTTATCCGCCTAGCAACCTTCAGGAGCCAATGAAACTGTGATGCTGACTGGCCAATCACAACGGACAGCATCAGCTTTCATCTGCATAGCAACCGTAAGGTGCCAATGGAATAGAACAGTGACCTGCCAATCATAACCCTTCATTTCAAACCCTGTCTGCATAGGAAACTTCAGTACCCAATTGAATTGTGACTTTTATTATCCAATCACAACTATTCAATTTTAGCCTTTATCTGCCTAGCAACCTTCAGGAGCCAATGAAACTGTGATGCTGACTGGCCAATCACAACGGACAGCATCAGCTTTCATCTGCATAGCAACCGTAATGTGCCAATGTAACAGAACAGTGACCAGCCAATCACAACCCTTCATTTTAAGCCTTCGTCTGCATGGGAAACCTCGGTATCCAATAGAACTGAGACTTTAATTAGGCCATCAAAGCCCTTCAGTTTAAGTCTTTATCTGCTAGCAACCTTCAGGACCCAATGGAACTGGGACTCTGGCTGGCCATACAGGACTGACAGCATCAACGTTCATCTGTATAGCAATGTTCAGGAGCCAATGGAAGAGAAGTGACGAGCCAGTCACAACACTTCAGTTGGTTATCTGCCTAGTAACCTTCAGGAACCAATGAAACTGAGAACCTGGATGGGCAATCTGAATGGACAGCATCAGCTTTTATCTACATAGCAATGATTAAGAGCCAAGGCACAGAGCAGTGACAAACCAATCATAACCCTTCATTTCAAGCCCTATCTGCATAGGAAACTCCAGTACCCAATGAAATTGTGACTTTTATTAGCCAATCACAACCTTTATCCATCTAGTAACCTTATGGAACCAATGAAACTGTGATGCTGACTGGCCAATCACAATGGACAACATCATCTTTCATCAGCATAGCAACCATAAGGAGCCAACGGAACAGAGCAGTGGCCAGCCAATCACAACCCTTCATTTTAAGCCATGATTTGCATGGGTAACCTCGATATCCAATGGAACTGAGACTTTAATTAGGCCGGCAAAGCCCTTCAGTTTAAGCCTTTATCTGCCTAGTAACCTTCAGGAGCCAATTGAATCGTGACCTATTAGCCAATCACAACTGTTCACTTTAAGCCTTTATCTGCCTAGCAACCTTCAGGAGCCAATGAAACTGTGATGCTGTCTGGCCAATCACAACGGAAAGCATCATCCTTCATCTGCATAGCAACCATAAGGAGCCAATGGTACAGAGCAATGGCCAGGAAATCATAACCCTTCATTTCAAGCCCTATCTGCATAGGAAACTTCAATATAAAATAGAATTGTGACTTTTATTAGCCAATCACAACCATTCACTTTAAGCATTTATCCGCCTAGCAACCTTCAGGAGCCAATGAAACTGTGATGCTGACTGACCAGTCACAATGGACAGCATCAGTTTTCATCTGCATAGCAACCATAAGGAGCCAATGGAACAGAGCAGTGGCCAGCCAATCACAACCCTTCATTTTAAGCCTTCATCTGCATGGGAAACCTCGGTATCCAATGGAACTGAGACATTAATTAGGCCATCAAAACCCTTCAGTTTAAGTCTTTATCTGCTAGCAACCTTCAGGACCCAATGGAACTAGGATTCTGGCTGGCCATACAGGACTGACAGCATCAACGTTCATCTGTATTGCAATGTTCAGGAGCCAACGGAAGAGAAGTGACCAGCCAATCACAACACTTCAGTATAAACCTTTATCTGCCTAGCTACCCTCAGGAGCCAATGGAACTGAGACCCTGGCTGGCCAATCTGAATGAACAGCATCATCTTTCATCAGCATAACAACCATAAGGAGCCAATGGAACAGAGTAGTGTCCAATCAGAAGACTTTAGCTCAAGGCCTCATCTGCCTAACTATCTTCAGGAGCTAATGAAACAGAATACCTGGTGGCCAATCAACCCTTTATTGGCAAAGTTCAGGAGCCAATATGTCTGCAGGTCTGGCCAGTTGACCAGAAACTCCAAAGGTGGTGCCTTCATCTGCATAGCAACCTTTAGGAGTCAATTCAAGTGTGACTCTGGCCACCAGTAAGAACCCCTTGGGCCATTAGCTACTTAGCAATTTTCAGGAGCCAAGGGAACTGTGGTCTGGCCAGGCGATCTGAACACTTCAGATCAAGCGTTCCTCTGCACAGGAAAATTTAGAACTGCTTCTCTGGCCAACCAATCAGAAACTGACATGGTAGACCTTCACCTGCCTAGACCTTCAGGAGCCAAAGAAACTGAGACTCTTGATGGAAAATGAGAACCAGACAGAGCCAGCTTTTATCTGCCTAGCAACCTTCAGGAGCCAATGTAATGGAACCGGGCCCAGCCAATCAAAACTCTTGAGCTCAAGCTCAAGATAATTTAGGATCTAATAGATCTGCATGCATTTTCAGCCTATCATAACTTGACAGGTTCAGCCTTTGTCTATCTTTAGGAGCCAATGGAACTGAGACTCTGGTCAGTCAGTCAGAAACTGACAGGAGAAGCTTTCATCTGCTTAGCAACCTTCAGGAGCCAATGTAACAGAATACTGCTCAATCAAAACTCTTCAGCTGAAGGCTTCATTTTAATAACAAATTTCGAGAGCCAATAAAACTGCCACTATGGCCACCTCATCAGAGCTCTCAAGAGTCAAGACATTGTCTGCCTAGCACCTTCAGGAGCCAATGGAACTATGACTCTGACCAGCTAATCAGAATCCTCAGGGTTCAAGCTACCATTTCATAGCAACCATCAGGAGCCAATGGAACTGTGATTCTGGCTGGCCAATCAATCCTTCAGCTCACGCTTTCATCTGCATCCCAAACTTAAGGAACCAATGGAACTGTGACTCTGGCTGGCAAATGTGACCTGGAGTATCACACTTTATCTGCCTAGCAACCCTCAGGAACCTATGGAACTGAACAGTGGCCAGCTAATCAGAATCGTTAGCTCAAGCCTGCATATACATAGCCAAAGTTAGGAGGCAGTAGAACTGGGACTCTGACCAGGCAATCAGAATGTTACAGAGTCAAGCTTTCATCTGCCTAGCATCCTTCAGGAGCCAATAGAACCAAGACTCTGGTCAGCCAATCAGAAATTGACAGGGTCATCTTTCATCTGCCTATCAACCCTTCAGGAGCCAATGGAACAGAACACTAGCCAATCAGAACACTTCAGCTTAAGCCTCATTTATATATCAAACTTCAGAAGCCAATGGAACTGTGATCTTTATTGGCCAATCAGAACTCTTCAGTTCAAGACCTCATCTGCCCAGTAACCTTCAGGAACCAATGGAACTGTGACCAATGGAACATGTTCAGTTGGAACATGACAGGATCAGCCTTGAACAGCATAGCAACCCTTCTGCCTAGCAACCTTAAGGAGAATGGAACAGAACACTGGCCAGCCAATCAAAACACTTCAGCTCAAGCCTTCATCTTCAAAGCGGAATTCAAGAGTCAGTGGAACTGTGATGCTGTTCAGCCAATCAGGGTCATGCTTTCATCTGCCTTCAGGAGCCAATGAAGGAGCTACTGTGACCAGCTAATAAGAACCGTTCAGCTAAAACCTTAACATCCATATAAAACTTCAGGAACCAATGGAACTGTGAATCTTTTTGGCCAATTAGAGCTCTTGGGCACTAGCTTTCATCTGCATAGCATACTTCAGAAGCCAATGGAATTAGGGTTCTGATCAACTAATCAGGACTATACCAGTTCCAGTGGAGTCCTTGGCCTTTATTAAAAGAGAAATAAGCTACCAAATGTAATAGAGTTTTTTTTTTTTTTTTTTTAGAGGTTTTGCTATAGGGTGCATGCGCTTGCCAGACGGAGAGAGACAGAGAGAGACAGAAAGCAAGAAATCACCCCCCAGGGTGATCTCTCTCAGCATCTTGGGCATGCACACACAAGAACCTGGTATGAGTTTTAAGCCACCAGTCAGAGACTCAAACCGCGGTCGACTACATGAGAGTCCAGCGACATAGCCATTATGCTAACTGCTGGTGCCAATGTAATAGAGTTTTTTTTTTGTTATTTATTTATTTTTTTTGAGAGGTTTTCGCTACAGGGCGCATGCACTCGCCAGATAGACAGAGAGAGACATAGAGACAGAAAGCGAGAAATCACCCCCCAGGGGGGGATGGTCATGCTGCAATCCCTTCTCCTCCATTCTCCATTCTCCTCTCGGGATCTTGGGCATGCACACACACGCCCGGTGTGAGTTTTAAGCCACTGGGTCTGGGATGCGAACCATGGTCGACTACGTGGGAGTCCAGCGACAGCCATTATGCTAACTGCTGGTTCCCAATGTAATAGAGTTTTAATAGAGCAAATCTTAACACGATGGTTAGTTGTCTGTGGACTTCCGGACAATTCCGGCCAGCCTTGTGGTCTGCTTGGCATTTAAGTCAGCAAAACAGGATAGTGCTTTACAAAAACTGTAAGTGAGGGAGTAAGGTAGAGAAATCATTGGTTACATTCTGAAGTTTGTCTGCAGTAACTTGGTTTAAAAGGTGGGATGCCTGAGATTGACTGACTGCTGCTGTGATTGGCTATAATCTAGCAACCAGCTCAGACAAACAGTCTAATATGTAAGAAAAAGAGAAGAAAAAAAATTTTTGTCAAAAAATGAATGGGGCCACTCAGAACTCAAATATAGATGGCTGCTGATTGGCTTATCCTATGGGGGCAAGGGAAAGTTAAGAATTAGAAAGACAAAAGAGCAGCAGAAAGATAATTTGAAAAATTAAAAAAAAAATAAAAGTAGAGAGAGAGATGGAAAGAGACAGAGAGAATAAGCAGTGTGCTCTAACCTGATTCTGATTAGCTTATCCTGACTCCTGGCTAGACTGGGGAGCAGGAAGGTGAAGTCTGGGCAGAGGGTCTTCAGTGGTCAAAATCCTTCCTTCCCAGTATTCTTTTTTTAAAAAATATAATCCCAATATTTATTTATCAAATCTCATTAGTGGAATCTTCCACCAGCTTTTAAAATAAGGGCAGTTTTGTCATACTGGTATACTTGGCAAACCAGGTAAATACAGAAACCCCTTTCAAGATTTTTAAAATAGGACAACACTGATCAGCATTTTGTACATACATATAATAAACCTATTGAAAATCTCCCCATACATCATGAAAACTTGGAGATAATTTACATAGCTTGAAATGTCTTCATAGATTATGATGCACAAAAAGGGGCTTAGCAAGGACAGCAAAGTGGCATTTTCTGTGTTCGGGCTATAGTTTACAACACAACTGTCTTTTGATGTTATAAGTAAATTATACTTCAAGCTCCAGAGTATGTGGGGCATTAAACCTGATTAAAAGTTTTCTGTGTTTCTTTTAATAAATGTCTTGTAGATATTCTCAAAATTGAGTTTAATCATCCAAGAAAAAGTAGTTTCCACTCTTCTTTTGTTCCATGTCCTTAATTGAGTTGAGTTTATTAATTCACAGCCTATAGTTGTTTGTATCTCTTCTGAATGTAATTTCAAGCTGAGACAGAAATTTATTTATGCAAGCCAAAAGGGTTTGAGGACTGTTTGCAACTGTGTTCTTAGATGGAACACCATCAAAAACGATGACTTGGGACCAGCAGTTAGCATAATGGCTATGTCGCTGGACTCCCATGTAGCCAACTGCAGTTCAAGTCCCAGACCCGGTGGCTTAAACTCACACTGGGCGTGTGTGCGTGTGTGTCCAAGATCTCGAGAGGAGAATGGAGGAGAAGGGATTGCGGCGTGGCCATCCCCCCTGGGGGGGTGATTTCTTGCTTTCTGTCTCTCTGTCTC
>NW_006204526.1:35639-38356 GCF_000334495.1 Tupaia belangeri chinensis | reverse complement strand
TAAAAAGGAAAAATTACCAAAAAAAAAAAATCAGAAGACAGATACAGAGGCAGAGGTAGAGAGAGACAAAGACAGATACAGAGTCAGGTGGCTTGTAAGACATCTTTATACCACAGAAGTTTGTGTGCTGGAGGCTGAATTATCAGTGGAAAAAATCTTCATTTCTCTATTTCCCCTGAAATGGCTAGTTCTCAGGAGTCATGAAGGTATCTTCAAGAAGGCTTGTTTCCTTGTCTCTCCATGTGAGTTTGGGTGCTGGAGGCTGAATTATCAGTGGAAAATCTTCATTTCTCTATTTCCCCTGAAATGGCTAGTTCTCAGGAGCCATGAAGGTATCTTCAAGAAGGCCTGTTCCCTTGTCTCTCCATGTGAGTTTGGGTGCTGGAAGCTAAATTATCAGTGGAAAATCTTCATTTCTTTGTTTCCCCTGAAATGTCTAGTTCTCAGGAGCCATGAAGGTGTCTATTTAATTTATATATTGTCATCTTTATTTTTAAAAAACTGTTACAGAAAACGTGTGCTCACCAGGGAGAGAGAAAGAGAGAGAGAAGATGAGATGAGAAAGAAAGCCACCAAGTCTGGGACTCAAACGTAGTCATTCACATGGGAATCCGTCATCTCAACCACACCACCTGTTGGCCCCAAAATATTTATTTCTTCACAAACTCGGTGTCCAGCAGGTGGTGTGGTTGTTAAGGCATTGGGCTCCCACATGACTGACAGGAGTTTGAATCCCAGACATAGTGCCTGGCTCTCTCATTTTCCCTTTCTCTCTCTCTCAGGTGAGTTAAAAATAATAGTTGGACTATCAGAAGGCATAGTGATTATGTCTCTGAACTCCCATATGGCTGACTGCTGTTTGAGTCCCAGATCCAGTGGTTTGAAACTCACAATGGGCACATGTTGTGCATGTGTCAAAATTCCAAGAGGAGAATGGAGGAGGGCATGACCATCCTTTCTGAGGGAGGAGGTGTTTTCTCACTTTCTGTCTCTCTGTCCAGCAAGTGCACATGCCCTATAGCAATACCCTATAGCAAAAATATCTAAAAATTAATAAAATAATAATAATATGAATGAGTAAAATTAAATTAGGAAAAATTTCTAAGTTAAGGTCATTTGAAAACATTAATAAAGATAATGGGTTACTTACATTGTCTTTCTTAGTCATAGTATTTATGCCAATTTTATCAAACTAGTATCACATATCCAATAAATAGCCAACCTTGAAAAAATAAAAAAGAATAAATTTATAAGAAAACTTGAAATATCAATAGAGTAGATAACTTTTATTTTTAGCAGGATTTTGCTATAGGGTGTATGTGCTTGCTAGAAAAAGAGAGACCAAGGCAGTGAGAGGAAAAGTGAGAAATAACCAGGACAGATTGCCAGGCTGCAATCCTTTTCCATTCTCCTCTTGCGATATTGAGAATGCACACACACACATGACTGGTGTGATTTTTCAAGCCACTGGCTCTGAGACTCATGGTCAGTCATGTGGAAGTCTAGATACATAACCGTGGTGCCATCTGCTGGACCATAAATAATGTTTTATAAAAAACACAATTGTCACTATACAGAAACTCTTAAATTTTATTTACTTAGTGCAAACTTTCCAGCAATTAGTGCATAGTAATGACTGGTGTGATTTTTCAAGCCACTGGCTCTGAGACTCATGGTCAGTCATGTGGAAGTCTAGATACATAACTGTGGTGCCATCTGCTGGACCATAAATAATGTTTTATAAGAAACACAATTGTCACTATACACAAACTCTTAAATTTTATTTACTTAGTGCCAACTTTCCAACAATTAGTGCATAGTATTTTTTAAAATTAATATACTAAAAGAACTGATGAGAGGACAGTAGTACCTTCTTGTTTTTGGCCACCAATCAAGGTTTACTTTAGTCAAGAAATACCATAGTATATCAGGCAGATTAAAATTCAAAGGTTGACATGGATGGCTTTTGGGATATTGAAGACAATGCAAATTGTATTTCAGAAATCCTGTTCTTTGGACTGTGAAGAAACTGCACATGTTGTTTTTTACTTTATAAAAAAGCTTTGTTTATAATAATGAAAGTGAAAAGATATTTCTTAAAAAAAACCAAAACTCTATTTTTGACTATGCAGACTTTTCAGAATAGATAAAATAGTAAAATGTTTATTTTTTAAATTTTTATTTATTTATTTGAAAGATTTTTGCCATAGAGCAGGTACACTTCCCAGAGGGAGACAGAGCAAGACAGTGAAAGAGAAAGTGAGAACTCGACACTTTCAGGGAATGGTCACAGAACAATTTATTCTTCTCTCTTCTCCTCCTCTGATTTTGAGATTGCATGTATACATGCCTGGTGTAATTTTTATTTTTTAAAAATTTTTTTGTTAATTCTTTCTTTTCTTTTTCTTTTTCTTAATTACTTTTTTCATTTAATTTTCTTCCATACATTCAATCACATTATTATTTGCCTTACAAAGTGGATATTTCAACAGGTGAACATTACTCCCTAGTACAGTTGATAAAACTACAAAATATCTTCAACAGATAATACCACAACTCTTTGTGCCATTAATGCTTAGCCTCCCTGTTCCTCCCCCAAATGTCCTTCCTCAGACCCTCCTCTTTCACACACACTATATCTGGTATTTACATCTATATACTGTATTTCTATATCCTTTAGTCAATTAGTTTCAGTCATAGAGTGTGGACACTTGGTA
>NW_006204526.1:34729-35412 GCF_000334495.1 Tupaia belangeri chinensis | reverse complement strand
GATGTGCAAGCACTTTTCCGATGAAGTATTCTTCTGTCCGTTGGGTAGATACCAAGGAGTGGGATTTCTGGGTCAGATGGTAGTTCTATTTGTAGATTTTTGAGGAATCTCCAAATTGTTCTCCACAGTGGTTGGACCAATTTACATTCCCACCAGCAGTGTAAGAGTTCCCCTTTCACCACACCCACCGACTGCACTTATCTTTTTTGTTTGTTTTTTTAATCTTAGTCATTCTGACTGTGGTTAGGTGGTATCTCATTGATGTTTTCATGTGCATTTCTCTTACAATGAGGGATGTTGAGCATTTTTTCATATGCCTTTTAGCTATTCGTATGTCATCTTTAGAGAATGGTTTTTTTTTTTCAACTTATTCTCTCATCTTTTAATTGGATTGATCGTCTTTTTCCAGAACAGCTGCTTGAGTTCCTTGTGAATTGTGGTTATCATTCCCTTATCTGACACAGTTTACAAAAATATTTTCCTATTTTGAGGGCTGTCAATTTACACTAATTACTGTGTCTTTTGTCGTGCAGCAACTTCTTAGTCTGATGTAATCTCTCTTGTCTATTTTTGGGATTCTTGACTGTACATTGGGAATCCTATTTAAGAATTCTTTCCCTCCCCCACCGTCTTCCAGAGTTTCCCCGGTGTTTTCCCGGAGCCGTTTTGTCGTTCAGGGTCTT
>NW_006204526.1:32011-33636 GCF_000334495.1 Tupaia belangeri chinensis | reverse complement strand
CTTCCCTTGTCCAATCGCATTACCTACAACTTCCAGTACTGAATTGAATAGGAGTGGAGAAAGTGGGCATTCTTGTCTTGTACCCGTTTTTAGTGGAAAAGCTTTCAGCTTTTCTCCATTGAAGAGGATGTTCACTATGGGTTTTTCACAAATAGTTTTTATTGTGTTGAGAAATAACCACAAAACCATAAATGTAATACACCACACTAATAGGAAGAAAGATCAAAACCATATGGTCATATCAATTGATGCAGAAACGTGTTTGATAAGATACAACATCCCTTCATGATCAAGACTCTCAACAAAACTGGCATAGAAGGGCCTGAAATAATTTTTAAACTACCAGGTCCAGGACTTGAACCTTAGTCATGTGGGAGTACAACACCTTAACCACTACACT
Source organism: Tupaia belangeri chinensis (assembly GCF_000334495.1). Classification (NCBI taxonomy): domain Eukaryota; kingdom Metazoa; phylum Chordata; class Mammalia; order Scandentia; family Tupaiidae; genus Tupaia; species Tupaia belangeri. The sequence goes on along the minus strand of NW_006204526.1, from coordinate 33,236 downwards.
ATCTACTGACCTCCTTAAATGTTTATATTTCATTTATTTTTATAAGGTTCATTTACTTTATTTTACTGTTAGTTTTTAAAATTTTTCTGTAGAGCATGTGTACTTACGAGAGAGAGAATGTGAGAAAATAAATAAGTAAAAGCAAGTAACAAGGACTGGGACTCAAACTGTGTTTGTCCATGTGGGAGCCAAGTGCCATAACCACTATGCATCCTGTTGGACCCTAAAATGTTTATTTTTATTATTTATTAAACTTATATATTTAGGATATTTTCTTAAAATACATTAACTAATAATATTGTTTTTGTTCATTTTTATTTTTCCTGAGACAATATTATTCAAGTTTTGCATCTTTGACATCAATGTCTCTAGTAGTACTATGGCCACTTTGAAAAAAGTTTTACTAAGGAATAATTACACACAGTAACATTTTTCTGTTTTACTTTTTTTCTTTTGGATGGGAAAGATTTTTGCTGTAGGGTGTGTGCTTGCAAGAGAGAGAGAGAGAGAGATCATACTCCAGTGGAAATAACCATACCAAAATCTCTTCCCCATTCTCCTCTAATGATTTTGGGCATGCACGCACATGTGCCCAGAGTGACTTTCAAGTAACTGTGATAAGGACTCAAACTGTGGTAAACCATGTGGTTGTTATGACACACGATAGATATTCAAGGATTGAGATTGCTCAAGAAATTAGAATTTATATGAGCCTTTATTCCTGGCCAAGGACTGCCACCCTCACACCACACACAGGTAGCGTCAGAAGTGACAGACTTGACCAACAATTTTGCAGATTATTTAAGCATAAAAACCACAAGAGAATTCCCAGCCTTCAGGGAGGGTTTGCACTGGATGTGGCAGAGGGTTCTTTCCAGGGAAGAAGATAAAAGAGGAAGGGTTAAGAGTTGAGATGGCCAGGTGCTGCAAGGGAAGAGGAGCTGCAAGGACCTCTAAGGGTCACAGGGACTGTAAAACTGCTAGGATACAATGGGTGGGTACATTTTGCACAATATTTTATCATTTACTTTGGGAAGCTGTTTATAGAAGAACAGTGGTTACTGTGTTTTTTACAACATATAACCATACCCAGGGAAGGGGTCTGTGGGGTGCTTTCCTAGCTATCTTAGCTTAGCGTACTCCATTTTTTGGGGGGGGCGAGGGGGAGGTTTTTGTTTTTTGTTTTTTGTTTTTTTTTTTTGCTATAGGGTGCGTGCTCTATAGC
>NW_006204526.1:20889-31412 GCF_000334495.1 Tupaia belangeri chinensis | reverse complement strand
CCACCCCGACATAGCCATTACTCTAACTGCTGGTCCCAACATACTTCATTTTTTAAACTTTTGCCCATTGTCCGTCACAGTGGGAATCCAGAGCCTTAACAACTGCGCCACCTGCTGGCCATGACATTTCAAGTGTATAATGCAACATGCGTTAGTAAATTTAGAGTTGTTTAACTATGACCAAAGTTCAATTTTAGAAAGTTTTTTATCACTCAGGAAAATTCCTGATGGCACACTTCTCTCCCACTTTGCAAATATTCTTCTTTATGATGTGCTTTTCCTGGCTATTTCATATAAATGGAATGATAATGATAAAAGAATAAAAGAGCATAAGTCCTTTATTTCCTTAAATTGCTTGTTTTATTCATTTATGGACTCTGAATTTTGATTTATGAGTTTCACATGTCAAGATATCTTTCGTTTTAAAATCTAGCAGATAACTATAATACAGTATTTTTCACGCATAATCAAGATAACCTCGTTAAAAAAATTGGTTTTTGTTCTTATTAAAGGAAGATGACTTGATAAAACTTTTTGCCCCATCCGTTTACTACATTTTTCTACTCTGTGCCTTGAACATTGTGCATTTTGCAACTATGTGAACATGTTTTCAAACTCACAAATGCTTCCTAGAAAAGTTTATTGTATTCCAAATAACCCACCAAAATGTCTGTGGGACTTTATAACAGGATGCTAATTAAGTAGGGAAACAGGAGCATATTATGCATTGGTCAGATGGTCCCTTGCCTCACTAAGGCATATTTGTGGTGCTGTTGGGGACCAACCCTCATAGAGCATTTCTATTCCCTCTATTGGTGAACATGATTTCCCCAGTTGTTGTAGTCTCTGCAGTACTGTAGCTTAGGGATGGGCAGTACTTGAGCACTAAAGCTCCCTTTGTAATGTTGATAATAATTATTATTTTACTTATTTATTTTAGGTTTTTGCCAGAGAGCTTGTACATTCATCTGAGAAAGATAGAGAAAGGAAAAGTAAGAAACCATCCCTCAGGGGGAATGGCCATGCTGCAATCTATGTCCTCCATTCTCTTCTCAGGACCTTGGCTAGCACATACCCAGTGTGATTTTCAAGTTGCCAGTTAACCAATAGAATCATTGTTGGCCATGTGGTAATTAAATATCTTCACAACACACCACCTGCTGGCTGTAATGCTGAGAATTATTAAGAGCTATTTCCTATAATACTCTAGAAAGTGAATATAGTTTTTAAATCTTAATGTAATCAATGATATGGGATTTCTTATCCATTTCATTTTAAATGGGTAAGATAAGTACTTACCAAAAATGTCTAGTCCTGCATCTTTTAAGTTAGTGCTTCATAAAACATTTCTGAAGATGAGCCTGGCAGATGTTGTGTTGTTAAGGCACTGGACTCCCACATACCTGACCTCAGTTCTAGTCCTGGGTCTGACAGCTTGCTTTCTAATTTTCCCTTTTCCTCTCTCTGGTCAAAATAAAAAATAATAATTAAATTAAATAAACAGTTATTTTTAAATGTCTATAAAGCTTTTCCATTTTTTAAGAATTACTCATTCAATTGTATCTGTTATTATATATTTTTTAATTTGACAAAGGAGGGAGGGAGGGAGAGAGAGAGAGAGAGAGAGAGAGAGGAAGAGTCAAAAAGCAAGTTACCAATTTCTTCAAAAAAAAAGAAAAAATTTTTAAATTATGGTTCCTTGATATTTGTCTGTTATTGCTATGTTATAGTTTCATAATATTTGTTACTACTACGTAATATTATTGATAGCTACTCCCATTGTCTTAATTCATAAATTGTTTGGCTAAATATATAGGTATGTACATTTGATGTTTAGATAAACTTTAAAATAATATTGGTTCCCCCCCCCAAAATAATATTGGTCCCTTTTTCTTTGAAAAGAAAACATTAGAATTTCAATGGGATGCCATTACATTTATAGATGAATTTTGGAAAATTGTTCATTTGGTAAAGAAATATTTTTCTTATCTATGTACATGTTATGAACAATGAAGTCTTTTCTTGTCACTCGATACATTTTTATTTTCTCATATATTCTACATATTTGTTTTTAGAAACATGTGGAGGATCAAAGTGAAGTGATGGTTAAGGTGGCTGGACCCCACGTGGCTGACAGCACAGTTCAAATTCCAAATCCAATGACTTGAAAAACACAATAGGCACATCGGTGTATATGTCCAGTATCCTGAGAAGAATGGAAGAGGATGGACTGCTGTGGATCAGCCACCCTGGGGGGTGCTTTCCCACTTTCGGTGCAGGTACCTTATAGCAAATGTTGAAAAAATACATGCAATATATCAAATATGTGTCTTTTTATAACTTATGCTGCTTTATATTTTTTGCTAAATTGGGCCTGAAAGATCTAAAATAAGGCTCTCCTTTAGAAACACTTCCTCTGTGTCTTGAAGACTTCCTCTGTGTCTTCTCATTCATTTCTTCTTTAATAACCTCTTCTTGACACCTTCCCTTGGTTTCAGATGTTTGGATTAATGCAGCTGTGAGCTCTTACCATAGTAACAATGCCTATGCATTTGTTTGAGTTTATTTTTGTGGTGTGTGATTGGGTCATTATTGCATTACGTATCTTCAGAAGCCAGTTTCCCAAAATGTATATAACGGACACTCCAATTTTGGTGCTAAGAGTACAGTTGTTCCTTGTTTATTGATACTGTTTAATTTTTTTTACTTTGATTTGGTCTTATTTTGTATTTCTCCATTTACTAAAGATGTTAAACATGTCTTGTACATTTATTGAACATTTAGAAATCTCTTTTGTGAAGTATCTGTCCAAGTGTATCACCTATTTTCCATTGGGAGGGCTCAGTTTTTTTGTAAATAAAAATGTTTATTATCTACATTAATGGAGGAAGAAGGATCATGAGTTAGCAAGACCCTAGCTTTTTGTTGCTTTTTAAAAAGTTTTTGCTAAATGGATGAAAATTGGGATTCAAGTTTGATAAAATTGGCAAAATGCTATAGCTCACAAAAAAAATTCAAGTAAATAACTTTGGCTGTTTTACTTAAGTTTTAAAATAGTTATGAATTAGGACATTTTTAAATTTAATTTTATGTATTACTATTTTTATTTTTACTTAATAATTTATAAAGAGATTTTTATATGGCATAGGCACTCACCAGAGAGAAAGAGAAACAAACCGAAAGTGAGAACTCCCCCTCCAGAAAGGATGGCCATGCTGAAATCCTTTACCTTCAATTCTCCTCTCAAGATTTTGGGTATGCTCACCCATGCACCCTGGTGTGAGTTTCAAACCAGAGATCCAAGACTCAAACTGCAGTAACCCATGTAAGAGTTTAGTGATGCAAGAATTTCACCTTCTCCTGATCCCACTATTATTTATTTATTTATTTTGGTGACATTTTTTTTTTGAGAGAGATTTTTGCTATAGGGCACGTGTGCTCGCCAGACAGACAGAGACATAGAGACAGAAAGCGAGAAATCACCCCCCGGGGGTATGGTCACACCACAACCCCTTCTCCTCCATTCTCTTCTTGGGATCTTGGTGTGAGTTTTAAGCCACCGGGTCCAGGATGTGAACCCCGGTCGACTACATGGGAGTCCAGCGACATAGCCATTATGCTAACTGCTGGTGACTATTTTTTATTTAATTATTTTATATTACATTTAGTCACATATTTATTTTTTATTATTATTTATACATTTATTATTATTATTATTTATACATTATACATTCAATGTCATAGATCGTTTAGATTGTAAAGAGACATTATTCAGCACAATGTACACTTCAGTCAAGCCTAGTTGAGAATACTATACACTTCATCAACAGATAATAAGCCATGTCTGTGTCCCACAAATGTCTTACCTCTCATTTCCCCCCAAATTTACTTTCCTATGCTCTTCCCCTCCCACACTCTCTTTCAACTTTATCTCTAGTGTCCATAACAATTTTTAGTGATTTTATTCCTCTAGTCTTTCAGTCTCTACCATAGAGTGAGGACAGTTGGTAAATGTTATAGCCTGACTTGCTTCACTCAGCAGTTAATCTTCCATATTTATCCACTTTCTATCAAATTTCAGGACCTTGTTTTTTATGACTGCTATTCCATGCCACACATGTGCCACACTTTTTCAATCAATTCATCTGTTTGTGGATGTTTGGGTTGATTTCATGTCTTAGCAATCATGAATAATGCAGCAATAAATATAGTTGTGCAAGTGCTTTTCTGACAGAGCATTCTCCCGTCCTTTGTGGAGTTATCCAGGAGTGGAATTGCTGGATCATATGGTAGCTCTACTTGAAGGTCTTTAAGGAACCTCCATATTGTTCTCCATAGTGGTTGGAACAATTTATATCCCCGCCAACAATGTAGAAGAGTTCCTTTTCACCATCATCCCTCCAGCAGTTATCATTTTTTTGTTTTTATAATCGTTGGTCAAATTAAAATAAATGAATGAATAAATTAAATTAAATTTGAAAAAGCAAACTCTGGGAACCAAAGGGTGGCATAATGGTTATGTCTTTTAGTGATACCAGAGAATATTGAGATAATGACCATACGAATCTTATCTCTAGTGATACAGGTGCTGTAGCCTAATCCCTCCATGCAATACTCATGGTGAGAACAAAAATTAGTTCTACATACTATCCTAACATGATTCATGGCAAGAATTTTCTTTTAGAATTAACTGTACTGCAGGACCAGCAGTTAGCGTAATGGCTATGTCGCTGGACTCCCATGTAGCTGTCCGCAGTTCAAGTCCCAGAATCAGTGGCTTAAACTCACACCAGGTGCTTGTGTGTGCATGCCCAATATCGCAAGAGGAGAATGGAGGAAAAGGCATTGCGGCGTGGCCATCCCCCCCAGGGAGGGGGAGGATTTCTCACTTTCTTTCTTTCTAGCGAGCACACATGCGCTATAGCAAAAAAAATCTCTCTCAAAAAAAAAACAAAAAACAGAATTAACTGTACTTATACTGTCTGCAAAAATCCTGGAAAAATAAACAGCGATTCAATTTTTTTTGAGAGGTTTTTGCTATAGGGCACATGCACTCACCGGAAAGACAGAGAGAGACAGAGAGACAGAAAGTGAAAAATCACGCCCCAGGGGAGATGACCATGCTAAAATCTCTTCTCCTCCATTCTCCTCTCGGGATCTTGGGCATGAACGCACATGCACCTATCATAAGTTTAAGCCACAAGGTCTGGGACTTGAACCACAGTCAACTACATGGGAGTCCAGTGGCATAGCCATTACAACAACACTGGTTCCAATGATCCAATTTCAAAACATGAAACCACTTCTGAAGAATAGTCTCAGGGTTTCCTAGTTGGTTTATAAATAAGTTTATATTTGAAATAAAAAATAAATCATGAAGCCAGCAGCTGGTATCATGTTTCAAGTCCTGGACTCCCACATAGTCAACTGTGGTTCAAGTCCTGGACTGGTGGTTTACTCTCCTACTTTCCCTCTCTCTTTACCTCTCTTTGGTGACTACATGTGCCCTATAGCAAACTTAAAAAATAATAATAATTCTTAATAAAATAAAAAGAAAAATAAAAAAAACTAAATTTATAAATTGTATGTAAAACACCTTTATCCAAAAGGGACAAATACATTAGACAAGTTTGTTGAGCAAAACAAGTACAGAAAATAAACATCAGAAAGTTTAATTTCTATCTTGATCCCACTTCTACTAATGATAGCAACATTTAATTTGCACTTTGAACAAGTTTGACACTGACTTTTAGAAAAGCAAGTCATTTTGTCAAGATGGTTATGTAGATGTGGAAAATATTTGTGTTTTTATTCTAATAATTAAAAGACTGAAAGAACAGTTGTATAAAAAATAAAAGTTAATTATTTTCTGCAAAAAGATGTCATCAATTCAAAAGCTAAGAGACTAACATGGTTTATTAAAAATCTCTTTAATGAGACCAGCAAATGGTGTGTGGTTATGTCATTTGACTCTCACATGGTCAATCATGGTTCCTCACAGACCTGGCAGTTTGCTTTGTTACTTTTTCTCTCTCTGTCTCTCCCTTATGAGCACACATGCCCTTTAGCAAATTTAACATAATGACTAAAGATAAGATTAAATAAATAATTCTTTTGAAAAAAATCTATTTTGTGGGTTGAATCCATGTCCTGGTGATTAAAGCAGCTAGATTTCACATGGCTTGAGTCCTGGACCTGGAGGCTTAAGAAACATTCCAGGCAAGTCTGTATGCATGTAGGCCCAAAAACTAAAGAGGAGGGAGAAACGGAAAAGGGATTGCATCCTGATTTTTCCCCCTGGGAGGCACTTTGTCCTATTCTTTTCTCACTATCTCTCTGTCTTTCTCTAGGGAACACATTCCCACTAGGAAAAACAAAAAGCAAAAACATCTGTTCAAATTTAGAAGTTTGAGTTTTATATCGTGTCACAAATTGCTTATTGTATTGTCACATCACAATCACACTCACCAAAAGATGTCCTAAATAAAGATAAAGAACAAAACATATATGTTCCCTTTTTAAAAGCTTTATTGGGTTTAAATAGTACCCAAAAATTGCACATATTTAATGTACGTATTTGGATAAACTTGGAGAAATGTATACCACTGCCACTATCAATAATCTAAACCTATCCATCTATATAATGTCTTTTAAAAGTTTTCCTACACGGGTCAGGTAAGTGGTGTGATGGTAAGGGCACTGGATTCCCACATGACTGACTGTGGTTAGAATCTTGGACTTGTTAGCATGTTTTCTTCCTTTTTCTCTCTAAGTTTCTTTCTGGTCAATATGAAATATTAATGGTAATGAATAAAATTGAATAAATACTTCTTTAAAATTATTTATTGTGTGCGACCAGCAGATGACATAATGGCTATGTCACTGGACTCCCATGTAGTTAATAGCAGTTCAAATCTCAGATCCAGTGGCTTAAACTCATGCCAGGTGTGTGTGCGTGGGTGCCCAAGATTCTGAGAGGAGAATGGAGAAGAAGTGATTGTAGTGGGGCCATCCCCCCTGGAGAGTAATTTCTCACTCTGTCTCTGTCTTTCTGGAAAATGCACATGCCCTATATCAAAGGTCTCTCCAAAAAATTAAAATTATTTATTATGCAAGGCATGTTCATTTGCCTGGTAAAGAAAGAGAGGAGAAGTGAGAAATCATCCTCCCCATAAAAAATGTTCATGATGTAATCATGACTTTGGAATTCATGATCAATGGAATTTCCTCCATTTGGAATTTTGGGCATGCACACATAAGTGCTTTTCTTAAAATAGTGATAATTTTATTTTACTTATTATTATTTTAAAAATTTGATCAAAAGAGACAGAGAGGAAGGAAAGGGAAAGTCAGAAAGCAAACCATTAGGTGTAGGATTCAAACCAAATCAGTCATGTGGGAGTCCAGCACCTTCTCAGCATTGCCACCTTTGGCTCCACCTGGAGTGTTTTGTAAGGTGTGAGTACAGGACTCAAGTTGCCAGCTTGGCCATATGTAATTTAGTCACCTTGTCTATGCCACTGTTTCACCCCATGTTGTACCCTTTACAAATGACCAAGATTAGCCTCCAATTAGTCCAAGCCAGATTTTATAAGACTCGATTTTATAAGAGTCTGTGTACAAATCACAATGTGGGAAATATACTAGAATTTTTCTGATAAGCTCCATTTTTTTAAAGAGTTTATCTAACATGAGGCCCAAGCTGCTGACCACTTAAATCAAACTGAGCTCCTATAGAAAAGTAAATATGTGAATAGAGATGTTAAAATGGAAGGATTACTTTATAGATGTGAACTGTCCACTTCTACATTAAATACAGTTTTAATTTGTAAACCCTGCCTTTAATCCAGCTTCATCCATTTCTGAGGAAAAGTCAACTGATAAACAGCATTGAGTACAACATGCCCCTGGATGAAGACAGAAATATGACACAGTATGATATCCAAAACCTCATGAGACTTCCTAATCATAGCTGACTGTTGGTTAAAGTAGACCATTTTATCTATGGGTATTCCCATGATAAACTGGTCTATTAGTTTCAAAGAGGTACGACATCATTTCAATATAAAATACATACAGAGTTGGGATCAGCAGATTGCATAGTACTCACATCACTGGAATCCTACGTGAGTGATCGTGGTTCGAGTCCTGGACCTGATGACTTGAAACTCATGCTTGATGTATGTTCGAGTCTCTTGGGATTCTATTTCTCACTTTTCCTTTTACCGTCTCTCACTGGTGAGTACTTAAAAAAACAAAAAATCAAATTTATATAAAAAAATCATTTGGAGTTACCTGAGCAAAGTCTATAAATAAAGTTGTGTGACTACTTTAACTCAGAAATAAATTTGTTTTTTTACAGGGCCAGAAAGTGGCATCATTACAAATGTGCCAAACTCTGACATTGCTGACTATAATTTTAGTTTTGGATCCAGTGGCTCAAAAATCATGCCAGGCATGTGTGTGTGTGTGTGTGTGTGTATGTGTGTGTGTGTGTGTGTGTGTGAATGCCCAAATCTGTAGAGTAGAATGAAGAAGGGATTGTGGTATGGCTATCTCCCTGAGGTTTAATTTTGCACTTATTCTCTCTTTTTCTCGTCTGTGAACAAACATAACATGCAAATTCTAAAGGAAACATATTGAACTCTTGTCTCAGGCTAAATACAAATTAAGAAAACAAAATTTGCCTTTTACATTCAGAATTGTACTGATTTTGCTTATATACATTCTAAACTATAGAAATACTTGCAGTGTTTATAAGCTGATTTGGTTTCTTATATTTGCTCAAGCAACAGTCCAATTAATAAAATCAATGAGGTGGTGGTTATGTATACATAGTTGAATATTTTTAATAAGAAATATTTTTGGAATTTTTTTAAAATTTTTAAAATTACTTTTTAGAGATATTTCTCCTGTAGGGCACATGTACTCACCACAGAGACAGACAGAAACAGAGAGGGCAAAAGTGAAAAATCATGCCCCAGGGGGTATTGCCACACTATAATCTCTATTCTCCCATTCTTCTTTTGGGATTTGGGGCAAATACATACATGCACCAGGCATGAGTTTCAAGTCACTGGGTCTGAGACTCACTTGGCTCAGCCATGTGGGAATCCACTGATGTAACCATTGCACCTTTTGCTGGTCCCCAAGAAATGCATTTTTAAGAAATTCATTCTGTGAACATCATAGATCGCACTTACACAAACCTACATGATATTTCACACAGCACAAACATGGAGTTTATATGACCCATACTATTATGTTATAGGAGTATTAACATAGATGCAGTTTATTATTGACTGAAATGTCTTATGTTTTAATGGAGCACATGACTTTTTCATATATATGTATATGTGTGTGTGTGTATAAAAACATTTCTCTATCTATCCTGAAACCCTTTATCATTTGTGAACAAAGTCCTTAAAATTTGGTATACTGTAAAGACAAGTAGATTATAGATTAAGATACCATTCACATTTTTGTAGATACCATTCACAGTTCCTCTTGTCATTTTGGATATTATTCTTATTTTATTAAGAGTTATGTATTTTTTAATTTATTTTTTTTATTCTTCAATTTGATGAGAGAGAAAGAGAGAGAGAGAGACAGTGTGAAAGCAAGCAACCATGTCCAGGACTTGAACTATGGTCAGCCCTGTGAGACTCCAGTGCTCTAACCCCCACATTACAGGCCAACATTTTGTAAACCATTCCTTATTGTACTAAACATCTCAAACCATTGACTATAATCTCAAACAATTAGATGAGACAAAAGATTTATTAAAATATTATGGGTTTTTTTTTGAGAGGTTTTCGCTAAAGGGCGCATGCGCTCACCAGACAGACAGAGACATAGAGACAGAAAGCGAGAAATCACCCCCCAGGGGGGATGGTCACACCGCAATCCTTTCTCCTCCATTCTCTTCTCAGGATCTTTGGCATGCACACACACACGCCTGGCATGAGTTCTAAGCCACCGGGTCCAGGACGTGACCCGTGGTCGACTACGTGGGAGTCCAGCAGCATAGCCATTACGCTAACTGCTGGTTCCCGAAAACATTATGTTTTTTTTTTTTTCCAATTTATTTATTTGCATTCATTCACTGTACATCATTACAGCATACAAAATGAGATTTTCCATCCAGAGTACACTGTATATTGTCTCAATCAAGCACATCAACAAACATGTTATTATTAGCAAATGATCTTCCATTTCTTGTTTTCTGTATGTTTTGCTTTTTCTCCCCCATCCTTGGTTCCCTCTCTTACCCTCTGCCACCTCCTGTTCTCCTCCCACACTGTCTCTGTTATCTATTTCTATACCATTTCCCCCCCCACATTTTATTGAATCACCAAAGACCCTCATCAATCCAAATACCCTCCTAGCAAACACATGTGACACACACATTTCCATGAGCACAAGTCTAACTTTACGCATCCTATAAAGTAACACCTAACTGGGGCTACATATCCTACTGCAGTCATTGAATAGATATATTTTGTTTTCCTGAAACTTTTTTT
>NW_006204526.1:10700-19633 GCF_000334495.1 Tupaia belangeri chinensis | reverse complement strand
CCCTGGGGGGTGATTTCTCGCTTTCTGTCTCTGTCTCTCTCTCTCTCTCTGTCTGGCGAGCGCACACGCCCTACAGCAAAAACCTCTCCAAAAAAAAAAAAAAAAGAAATTCATTCTATGAACATCATAGATTGCACTCACACAAATCTAGATGATATTTCACACAGCACATGGAATTTATATGACCTATTCTATTATGCTATAGGAGTACTAACATATATGCAGTTCATTATTGACTGAAATGTCTTATGTTTTTAGGAAGCACAAGACTTTTTCATATATATGTATGTGTGTGTATGTGTGTGTGTGTGTATAAAAACATTTCTATATCCTGAAACCATTTATCATTTTTTGTGAACAAAGTCCTTAAAATTTGGTATACTGTAAAGACAAGTAGATTATAGATTAAGATACCATTCACATTTTTGTAGATACCATTCACAGTTCCTCTTGTCATTTTGGATGTCATTCTTATTTTATTAAGAGTTATATATTTTTAAATTCATTATTTATTATTCTTCAATTTGATGAGAGAGAGAGAGAGACAGTGTGAAAGCAAGCAACTATGTCTGGGACTTGAACCATGGTCAGCCCTGTGGGAGTCCAGTGCTCTAACCCCCACATTACAGGCCAACCTTTTGTATACCATACCTTATTGTACTAAGCAAATCAAAGCATTGACTATAATCTCAAGGAATTAGATGGGACAAAAGATTTATGAAAATATTATGTTTTGTAAATATATTGTGTTCATATATGAAAAGCAGAGCTCAACTAGTCTCAGAAGCCCAGAAATGGAATAATCATACTTGTATCATTTATCTGTTGGCCCATGAGCTTTAAGTTAACATTTTATTGTGTACCTATATATCATAGTATTAGATATTTTAAAATCTGGAATCTATTATTTTCTACCCAACCAGATATAAGGACATAGTATAAAAATTCTTGGGGAACACCACTTTTCAGGGTATTTACCATGTAAAAACCTGTATTGAAATGGTTTTAGATAAAGTAATTGCATAAGAGGAGAAAATGACACCAGGGATATTTTTAGTAATATATGAGATAAAGTAATAAGGAACCTTGAAAATATTTGATAAATAATACATAAAGGGGACTTGCTGCTGGTGAAGTGGTTAAAGCACTGGACTCCTACATGGTTGATTGCTGTTCAAGTCTCAGAAATGATGGCATGTTTTCTCACTTTTACTTTCTCTCTCTGTGTGTCTCTTTATGGTCAAATTATAAATAAATAATTATAAATAAAATTAAATTAAATATTTTAAAAATAGTAGAAAATCTTCATTCCCTTAAAAATCTCAACATTATGTTTTGTAAATGTATTGTGTTCATACATGAAAAGCAGTCCTCAACTAGCCTCAGAAGCCCAGAAATGGAATAACCATACTCTCATCATTTATCTGTTGGCCCATGAGCTTTAAGTTAACATTTTATTGTGTACCTATATATCATAGTATTAGATATTTTAAAATCTGGAATCTATTATTTTCTACCCAACCAGATATAAGGACATAGTATAAAAATTCTTGGGGAACACCACTTTTCAGGGTCTTTACCATGTAAAAACTTGCATTGAAATGGTTTTAGATGAAGTAATTGCATAAGAGGGTAAAATGACACCAGGGATATTTTTAGTAATGTTTGAGATAAAGTAATAAGGAACCTTGAAAATATTTGATAAATAATACATAAAGGGGACTTGCTGCTGGTGAAGTGGTTAAAGCACTGGACTCCTACATGGTTGATTGCTGTTCAAGTCTCAGAAATGATGGCATGTTTTCTCACTTTTACTTTCTCTCTCTGTGTGTCTCTTTATGGTCAAATTATAAATAAATAATTATAAATAAAATTAAATTAAATATTTTTTAAAAATTAAAACATAGTAATACATAAAGAAGAAAGCTAATTAAAGTAGTTCTTATTTTGAAGGCTAGTTAAGGGAGGGCCAGCAGGTCATATAATGCTTAAGGCTCTGGAATCCCACATGGCTGACTACAGTCTGATTCCTGAAACCAGAGGCCTGAAACTCATGTCAGGCACATATGCGTGCATGCCAAAAATTCTGAGAGGAGAATGGAGAGGGTACTGTAGTGTAGCAATCCACCAGGGGGTGATTTTTCTCTTTCTCTGTATTTCCCTTTCTCTGAAAAGCACATGCTCCCTATAGCCAAAATCTCTGTCTGAAAAAATAAAGGATAAACAGTAATGAACAATTAAAAGACAGTTTCCTCTAGAGAGAAATAGTGACATGTATTCAAAATAGCTCATAACATACATGATTATGACTAATGATTTTCTTTTTAGCTCAGACTCCTGGGTCTGTGTGTAGTCACAGCTGTGTTCCTGGATTCCAGAAAATTCCCCAAGAAGGAAGACCTGTTTGCTGCCTTATTTCTCCTTCTTGCCCAGAGTCAGCTATTTCAAATCAAACAAGTATGAAATATATAACTATTCTATCAATCCTTACCATTGCTCAATAAAAATGAAACTATTACTACTAGAAATAAAACATAGGGGACTGCAGGTGGCATGATGGTTAAGGCATTGTCCCATGTGGTCAACCTCAGTTCAATTTCCAACCCAGAACCTTGAAACTCATGCCAGGCACATGGACATGTGTGCTGAAAATCCTAAAAGAAGAGACTGTGGCATGGTCATACTTCTCAAGAGTGATTTCTCACTTACTTTCTGTCTTTCTGACTCTCTGGTGAGCACACATGCTTTATAGCAAAAACCTCTTTTAAAAATTATTAATAAATGAAACATAAAGCACCACAGTTCTTAATTCACATAATTATTGTTTTGCTTTATTTGTCTTATAAACAATTCCTTACCCTATTTTATGTAAGCTGTTTCCTGTTCATATTCATTCTATTAGGATAAACTGTGAAACTATTTCTAATGAACACCCTTGCAGTTTGGTGCTGCGTAAGACAGTGTCAATTTTCGATGTCATACTGGACCACACTAGTCATGAATAGGAGGATGTGTAATTACCAAGGTTACCTTCGGGTGCCTTAAAGTTTGAATCTAACTTTGATACCCAGATGTTAAGCACAAATGAATTTCAGATAAACTCTTGTAAGAATATTTATAACTTTTTAAACTATACTCAAATACTCTATACAATTAAATACAAAGAATTGAATAATATCAGAATACTACACTTTCAAATATATTTCAGAAAGAAATAGAATCATAGTTTACAAATTGAGGACTCAACATTCTAATAAATTTCACAATTGGGCATATCAAAATATGCTCTCATACAAAATATGAAATCATGCAATTATCATAATAAAATGTATCATCAAATATAAAATATGAAAAGTTGTAAGAAATCATGCTTCCATTTTTCTGACATATAAGAAATAACTATGATTTGAAGTCTTCCATAAGTATTATGCAATTGCAGACATATTAACTGTAGAAAACACTTGAATTTCATTACTAGCAAAAGTAAATATATATGTTCAGGTAAGAATATGCCAAGAAAAAACATTACTTATCTTTTATGAAGGAATTGCAAAAGCATATAAGTGTGTAAAACAAGAAATAAAAACAGAGGTACAGGGCTAGCCCATGGAATGGTAGTTAATGTTGCTGAATCCCACATGACAGAAATTGCAACCTGAGTCCCAAATCAGATGACTTGAAAAACACACAAGGGTTTGTGTGTTGTCCAAAATCTTGATATGAGAAAACATGGTGCAGAGGTTATTGTGGCATGACCATTTCATGGAGGTGTTGCTGTCTCACCTCTTCACTCTCTCTGTATATCTCTCTAGTGAATCCATGTGCCCCCTGGCAATAGGGGCCAGCAAGTGGCATGTTTGTTTAGATTCTGGACTCCCACGTGACCAATTCTGGTACAAGTCCTAGACCTAGTGGCTCATTTTCTCACTTTCTCTCTCTCTCTCTCTGTCTCTATCTGGTAAGCACACATGCCATACAACAAAATTTAAAAATAATAGTGAATAAAATTAAATAAAAAATGGTTTTTTAAAAAAGTAAGAAACGGTTTGTGATCCAGAAGAATACCTTCATGTGTTTATGGTTATCAAACTTGGCTCTGAGATGGAAGCCAGGCGTATCTGCTGACTGTAGAAATAGGAATAGGTACTGCAAGAAAACAATGTTATTGACTAATTATTGTTTTAAGAATTATTCATTTAATTTTATTCATCATTATTATTTTTAAAATTTGCTAAAGGGCATATACACTCACCAGAGAAGGAAGAGAAAGAAATAGAAAGAAAAAGTGTGAAATAATGTTGTCAGGTTCAAGACACAAAATGCAGTCAGCCACGTGGGAGTCTCACATCTTCGCCATCATGCTACCTGATGGCATCCACTCTAACTCATTGAGAATATACTGGGCTGCTGGAAAAGTCATGTCGCATTTTTCATTTATTTCTATGCAAAAATGCGACATGACTTTTCTGACAACCCAATGCTATTGCCTCAGTATTACAAAGTAAATATGAATAAAAACTGGAGAAATAAAGAAAAATCCTACTTATTTTTGTAAATAATAATAATTGAAACAGACATGCCTGTTAATTTCAATAAGTTTGTGAAAGTTTTTCTGGTAGATAACAATAAAGATGAATATTTGCAACAGAGACCTTATAATGTATAAAGGCAAAAATATTACCAGTCACATAAAAAATTAACAAACCATGCTTTCAGATATATATAAATGGATACTTTAAAAATTACACCCCATCCTTCTATCATATACTTAAAATAAAAATTTCACAAAAATTGATATATAAGGGACCAGCAGTCAGTGTAATGGCTATGGTGCTGGACTCCCATGTAGTCGACCATGGTTTGAGTCCCGGACTGATGCTTTAAACTCATGCCAGAGCACGTGTGTGTGCATGCCCAAGATCCCAAGAGGAGAATGGAGGAGAAGGGATTGCAGTGTGGCCATCCCCCCTGGGGGGGGGTGATTTCTCACTTTCTGTCTCTCTGTCTCTCTCTGTCTTTCTGGCAAGCACACGTGCCCTATAACAAAAACCTCTCCAAAAAAAAATTGATATATAAGAGAAATCAAGTTCAATTCAAGATTCAAATGTTTTATATTTAAACCATTTTTAACATTTACATAGGAGTGTTTATAATATTTACATAAATATTAAAATGTACAATGAGAAATGTCTGTACACAAAGTGATGTGTTATATACAAGAAAGAATCAATAGAAATTAGGTCAGAGGACAAGCTAATATATTCCAGGAGAACAAGTTAAAGTGATTTTTGTCTTAATATAAATAAGAAAACTATTCATTACTATTGTGATGAACAAGTATGATAAGGCATGGAAATATAAGGTTTATCAAAAGGAAAACTCAGGAGAGAGTAGAGATATGGAATAAACTCTCATCCTTGGTAACATCATTGAGAGCCACAAGACAAGCCAACCAAGATTCTCATGTGCTTAAGACCCAGTTTCAAATCAGTTTGCTGTTATCCACAGATGAAAAAAATTCTCCCAGTGTCATGAACAAGGGCTCTTAATTTGGTGTAACTTGGTATTACCTCAGGGGCTTAATATGTGAAAATTACACAAAAGTGACCATTAGCTTCAACATGACAAATAATTAGTAAAATTGAATTGCGTCATCTTTGCTTATTCACCAAATGCAAAGCAGTGTGTCCAGTGCCCAGCTTAAGAGCATCCAAACAGTGAGAAAACTCACTGCCTCCCCAATCCTGGATTTTGAGGATGTTTTGGGGACAGCCATGACCTGCATAGCTCTGTGCTTCTTTGTTCTCATAGCTGGAAGATCTTTGTGAAGCCCAGAGACACTCCCATTGTCAAGGCCAACAACCAGGCTCTCAGCTTTATTCTGTTCATCTCCCTCTGGCTGTGCTTCCTCTGCTCCTTGCTTTTCATCGGCCACCCTAATGCAGCTGTACACAAAGTGATGTGTTATATACAAGAAAGAATCAATAGAAATTAGGTCAGAGGACAAGCTAATATATTCCAGGAGAACAAGTTAAAGTGATTTTTGTCTTAATATAAATAAGAAAACTATTCATTACTATTGTGATGAACAAGTATGATAAGGCATGGAAATATAAGGTTTATCAAAAGGAAAACTCAGGAGAGAGTAGAGATATGGAATAAACTCTCATCCTTGGTAACATCATTGAGAGCCACAAGACAAGCCAACCAAGATTCTCATGTGCTTAAGACCCAGTTTCAAATCAGTTTGCTGTTATCCACAGATGAAAAAAATTCTCCCAGTGTCATGAACAAGGGCTCTTAATTTGGTGTAACTTGGTATTACCTCAGGGGCTTAATATGTGAAAATTACACAAAAGTGACCATTAGCTTCAACATGACAAATAATTAGTAAAATTGAATTGCGTCATCTTTGCTTATTCACCAAATGCAAAGCAGTGTGTCCAGTGCCCAGCTTAAGAGCATCCAAACAGTGAGAAAACTCACTGCCTCCCCAATCCTGGATTTTGAGGATGTTTTGGGGACAGCCATGGCCTGCATAGCTCTTTGCTTCTTTGTTCTTATAGCTGTAATTTTGGAGATCTTTGTGAAGCACAGAGAGACTCCCATTGTCAAGGCCAACAACCAGGCTCTCAGCTTTATTCTGTTCATCTCCCTGAGGCTGTGCTTCCTCTGCTCCTTGCTTTTCATTGGCCACCCTAATGCAGCCACCTGTGTCCTCCAACAAATCACATTTGGCCTTGTGTTCACAGTAACTATCTCCACATCTCCACAGTTCTGGCCAAAACAATTACTGTGATTCTGGCATTCAGTGCCGTGAAACCTAGAAGAACAATGAGGTGCTTGCTGCTCTCAGGGGCTTCTAACTCTGACATTCCCATTTGTTCCCTGATCCAAATGATTATCTGTGGAATCTGGCTGGGAACCTCTCCCCCTTTCATTGACATAGACTCACATTCTGAGCCCAGAAACCTCATCATGTGCAACAAGGGCTCAGTCACTGCCTTCTATTGTGTCCTGGGCTACCTCAATCTCTTGGCTATGGGGAGCTTCACTGTGGCTTTCCTGGTCAGAAACTTGCCTGACACATTCAATAAAGCCAACTTCCTCACATTCAGCATGCTGGTGTTCTGCAGTGTCTCGGTCACATTTGTCCTTGTCTATCACAGCACCAAGGGGAAGTTCATCGAGGCCGTGGAGGTGTTCTCCATCTTGGTCTCCAGTGCAAGGCTCCATGGGTGCATCTTTGTGCCCAAGTGCTACATTTTCTGATAAGGCCTGGTGAAAACTCCTGGAAAGCTTTAAAAAACAGAAGGGGTTCCAAATAAAATAGACATTCTAAGGTTTTATCTCATAAACCTGTATAACAATTTTAGGGTTTTGAATAAAAAATGCACCCTGATTTTATATCCTCATATGATAAAATAACTGAAAATGACTGACTTTTTTAATTCATGTTTTAAAACGGTCATTGTTATATCAATCTTAAACAGGTATTAAATCTGCAACTATGAATGGTATCTTAGATTAGTGGGCATTTTTACATTATATATAGTGATTAATTGCTAAATTTTATTCATTATTATTTGTTGTGTTCTCCTAGAAAGCTTTTTACTTTTTTGGGGGGAGGGGGAGGTTTTTGCTATAGGGTGCATGCGCTCGCCAGACAGAGAGAGAGACAGAGAGATAGAAAGTGAGAAATCACCCCCCAGGGGAGATAGCCACGCTGCAATCCCTCCTCCTCCATTCTTCTCTCAGGATCTTGGGCACACACGCACACGCGCCTGGCATGAGTTTAACCCACCGGGTCCAGGACACAAACCACGGTCGAGTACATGGGAGTCCAGCAACATAGCCATTACACTAACTGCTGGTTCCTGAAAGCTTTTTACTTTTGTGTAATCAGAAATAATGTCTTTATTTCCATATCTGATTTATTGATTTGTAGCTTGTGTCTCTTTTTAAAGAAGATATATCTAATGTTCAGTAATTTTCTTGATGTTGTTTATAAAAACTCCCTAGTAGTTACACTGGTTTTCTGTGTGTTTTTTAGTATTTCATATTTATATTCATTCTAATCTTTTTTTTAGAGATTTTTGTTATAGTGCCTGTGCATTCGCCAGAAAGACAGAGAGAGACAAAGAGACAGAAAGTGAGAAATCTCGCCCCAGGAGGATGGCCATGCTGCAATCCCTTATAGTCCATTCTCCTTTTGGGATCTTGGGCATGCACACACACATGCCCAGTGTGACTTTAAGCCACCGGTCTAGGGCTCGAAATGCAGTTGACTACAGCGATGTAGCCATTACACTACCTGCTGGTCCCCATTCTAATCTTTTTCTAGATAGATTTTTTCTATAGGATACATGTGCTCATAGGAGAGACAGAGACATAAAAAGTGAGCAATCACTCCTTAGGGAAATGACCATGCTGCAATTCCATCTCCTCTATTCTTCTCTAGAGATATTGGGCATGAACATACATGCACCCAGCTTGAGGTTTAAGACACTGGGTCAGGCTGTACCACCAGATGGAATAATGGTTATGTCGCTGAACTCCCATGTAGTCGACTGAGTTTCGAGTCCTGGACCTGGTGGCTTAAACTCATGTTTGGGGCGTGTGTGTGCATGCCCAAGATCCCAAGAGGAGAATAGAGGAGTAGGGATTGTGGCGTAGCTATCCCCCCTGTGGAGTGATTTTTCATCCTCTGCCTGTCTCTCTCTGTCTTTCTGAGAATAACACCAAAAAAAAAAAAACCCCAAAAAAAAAAAAAAAAAAAAAAAAAAAAAAAAAAAAAAGACTGAGTCAGGGACTTGAACCATGGTTGACTATGTGGGAGTCCAGTGACAAATTTATTATGCCATCTGCTGGCTGCCCATTCCCATCTGAATATTTCTGTTCCTGCTAGCTGATGTTTCTGCTTTCTGGAGTGT